>NC_056739.1:325258286-325408815 GCF_019279795.1 Protopterus annectens | reverse complement strand
ATATATATATAAAAAAACATACATTGATGCTTACTACTCATTGATTTATATTTATATACTCTTATTCAGTTGTGAAATATCTCACAATGCTCTACCAGGTTCTTATCTACTCTCATTGTATATTCTGTACTTTTGTATTTTCAACCAAAAGGGGGAATATCTTCTTATTGTATACTGACGGCTGTAAAGTCTACAGTCTGTATGCTACTACTCTGTTATGCCTCTTGTAAATTTTTCTTTTCTCTGTAAACTTTTTCCTCAGTACTCCGCTGAAAATGGACACTTGTCCAGTCGGACTATCCTGGAAATCAAATATTAAATAGATAAATAAAAAATAAATAAAATAAACAACCAATAGCTACACTGTGAACAAATAAATCTCTGTTTCTAAAGGAGCCACAGCATATGGGGGCAACAGAAGACAAAAATGTTTTTTTATGTAGTGAGAGAGAGTGCGAGTGTTTTTGGGGGGGGGCTACTGCCTTAGATGGGGTTATTTGACTGGTATTTTGGAAAAATAGGTATTATTAATGCCCTTTTTTTGCAGAAAGTATAGCCAGTGGTTGAATAGGACCTGTAAAACTATGCTTGGAGGCTTTTTACTTTTTTTTCATGATACTTTCCCCGTTTTTAAATACTAGTACTTCATCTTCATTTGTGTGTAATGCTGTGGTGCAGCCATGCCAATGATTGTAATTAGCACTTGGATTTTACATTGCTTTTCCACACAGGAATCAGGAGCCCTCTCTGGGTTTAGTAGAATCCTGTTCTGTCTCACCTGAAGTGGAGTGCAGCATGATTGCTTATATTGAACTACATGCACCCCATCCAGTCTATAACCTGTGGAGGGACAGCAATCCTCATGCAGTATTAAATGAATAATGGAATTTTGGAGAACTCTGTTGCCATCCACAGTTTGTAATTAACTCATGTTACTGTATTACATGGAATTGAAAGTGAAGTAAATCACAGCATCCTGGTAAAATATTTGTATTATTTCCATCCCCTGACAGAAATGGAGGGGTTGTTCTCATTTCCCATTTGTTTCTTGCCAGCTGAAATGTAGACTTCCTGTGTGCACAGCCATGCTTATTGCCTTGTACTTCTGAAAGCTGACTCACAACTTTGTGCATAACTCACAGCACATATTATTTTATAAACATTGTAGTGCAGATTATGTAGTGTCTTTTTCTGTCGTTGTTGCGTTTATTGCCGAAAGAGTGTCCATAATAAACTTCTGATACTTTTGCAGATACCAGGATGAGGGTGCCATTGTCCTGGACACAGACCAGTAAACCTCCTTCAATGTAGTTAACAGGACTTTCTCCAAGTTACAGTCTTATATGTAGAGCAAGCTTCTACTTCCACTTTTTCTCAGGAACATTGAGAACTGTAGTACATTTACCCTTATCTATGTAAGCACTGCAAGGTCCTTATAAAACATGTCTGCATGTTTTGGTAACATTCCTTTCATCCTGCTAGCACTTAATGAGTGTCAGTTTATAGCAGCTGGCATTTGCCTTTTTTATGGGTGAATTTGTAGCCATAGGGATGGGAGGTGAGACTGTATGAATTAATATGTACCGTTAGAGGAATATATTTATTTTCACACCTAGTGTTGTAGTGACAGCATATTCTACTGTCATCTGGGCATACTTTGTAATATTTACATTTTGCTTGTATTTGTTAAGTAAAGCACCAGGTGTATTGTATGTGCATGTCTCAATATATTTATTCAGTGTACATTCTACAATGATAGTTTTGCCTTTGCTTAGCTCATGTAGCAGTGAGGATGTACTAAAGATCACAGTATCACGATAACTCACATGTGCAACATTTATATAGTTTAGCTGTTGTCATGTTTACCTTGTTTATCATTGTCATAGCAGTTTCTGCATACTTATATGGCCTGCTTATTTCTCTGCACTGTTTTGTATGTTCTGCCTTGTGGCTCCAGTCATGTCAAAAAGTGTTCTGTGAACCAGTTCACACAGCTAGTTAACACATAAAAATTAAATAAATTAACTGAGGAGCACAACTTACTGGAAGGTGGAGGGGGCACAGCAGTCACATGATTAGTAGAAAAGCCTGCCTTGCTTGTTACAGACACAGACTGACAGACCATACACTCCTGTTTTCATTTTTTATTTCTACCACAGCTTTCTGCTGTTATCCTTGCCCTTGAGCCCCTCACTTTCCCTGACACCTCTCTGACTTGTATATTTGGATTATGGTCCCAGGAAGGGAAATCCCTTGTATAAATAATGGGGAGAATTGCATGTAGGTTATATCAGGGCTTCCTGGTATGACACCATACTTACAGCTGGGGAGGACTTTTTTTTAAATGCTGCACCTACTGTCGTGCTTCAATTCCCGGCATATTAAATATGTACATACCTCTGGGATTGTATTATCAGGGCTTCCTGGTATGACTCCGTACTTACTGGGGAGGACTTTTTTAAATGCTGTACCTACTGTCCTGCTCCAGTTCCCAGCATATTAGATATGTACATACCTCTGGGATGGCATTATTGGCCTTCACCACTTCCTGATAGTCCATATATGTGAACCCTGTTCCTCTCTCCAGGATAGGAAAGTAGGGAAAATTTCAGTGTGCCCTGTCACCACAGCTGACTTGTCAGGCATTGGGCTTACTAATGTAATTTGAGTTGGTTGGGCCACACTCTGGGATCCATCTGTCTGTGTCACAGCTTTAACTTCATTTTATTCATTCATTCGTTCATTATCTGATGCCTTCTTTAAACCAATCAGAAAGTAAAAAGTATAGAAAATAAGAGGCATGGTTGGTAATTTTATATATTGCTTTATATATGCACTTATCTTAATTCCTACGAGTTGTGCAGTCAGAAGTTGAGTTAATACTTGTAGAGATCATTTTATGGGAAATAACATCAAGGAATTGCAAATTAATGATGTCCAATTTGCATGTGATGGTGATATTGGATAGTGTCAGAAAAACATAGGACAGTGATGTCCATGGTCCTTACAAAAGGTTCATCTCTATGTAAAAATTGTCCATGATTTTTAGGCCTTTTTGTCAGGCCAAATCATGGGCAGTTTTTAGATAGTACTGAAATTCTCTTGAAAAGTTAATAGAATAGCAAGTTTTGCATTTGTATGTCATCACTGATTGACTACAATCCACAGTAATTTACCGGGAAACCAAAAATGCTGTGAAGGATAGGGCAAAAATACGAGGCAAATTTAATGACGTTCTTCAAAATCGTGGACAACTGACAGGTGTGTTGCCTTTGGATTTGAATATGTGGTTATTTCTTCCTTCACATACTTGAAGTTTGCACTGAGGGAATGCTTGCTGACTGTTAGCAGTCATTCCTTATATGTATTGTCACTTTATGTCTAAGCAGTCCATTTTTAAGGCTGACTGTTTGGAGCTGTGCAGAATTGTCGTGGCAGAAAATTAGTCTACTTCATTCCACACTTTCTCCCCCACTTATAAGTTCTGTGAGATCTAGAAGATGTCTGTCTACAGTAAAGGAGAATGTAAACTGCTCATCTTCCAACCCACCAAACATACTCAAAACAACTCTCACTTTAACATCACAGCAAAAGACAACACCACTATATACCCAACTGAACACACCAAATTGCTAGGAGTGGAAATAGACAATAAATTAAAATTTGACATTCACATATCCATGACCATAAAAAAAGTCCACAAAAAACTAGGAGCGTTATACAAAAATAAGCAATTTCTCACCAAAGCAGCAAAGATTTCAATAGCAAATTCCCACCTTATCTCCACCCTTCTTTATGCCTCTCCAATATATACCAACCTAAGGCAATGTGATCTAAACAAGTTAGAGACCTGCTTCAACAAAATCACCAAATTCGCCACAGGGGCATCGTACCGTAGTCACCACTGTCTCTCACTTGCTGAACTGGGCTGGCTTGAACTCCTTCATCTCCTTCAGTGGTATCAACTCTCACTCGCCCACAAACTAGTAAACCATCCACTAAATGTCCCATCCCTCCAGAATCTACTCCAACCCTATCAGACCACTAAGATCCAGCAACAAAAATCACTTGTAGATCACTAAAGCCAATAACTCTGCTGGTGAATCACTATTCTCTTGCGCCATAGCCAAATTATGGAACTCACTCCCACCCACAATTACCTCCGTACCATCATGCACCTACTTCAAAACTTTACTAAAAGCGCACCTAAAACATGCTGGCTATGCCCTTGCAACTCCCACTCTAATATCATCCACCCCATCCAACCACTACCTTTCTCTCCACTAACTACCTTGATTATAGCAAGCTCAGATGCTCATAAGCCTAGTACTTATTATACAGCAGGAACTTCTCATTGTAACATTTGTTAATGTCTGTTATGTACTTCACAGATAAAGATTCTAGTGGTCTACTTCTTCATCTGTAAATATGTTGTAAGTAATTGCTATGTTAAATTGTTAATTGCTATGTAATCCAATGTAACTACTGTCTGTTTATTTTACTGTGGAGCTTTTCTCCTCGGGCCTCCTCTGAAAATCGACCTACGTCCAGTCGGACACTCCCGGTCAACAAATTTAAATAAATAAAAATAAAAATAGTCAGCTTCTCAGTAAAAGAGCAGGCAAGATTTTATTTCATTGCATGATGTATTTTTGATTCATATTTTTTTATTAATTGATTGAGTAGTTCGAACAATATAGCTTTTTTCCTTTCTGATTAATAAAACATGATAACGTGTTGGTACATGCATGGTTTGTTTCACCCTGCTGAAAAGCTTGATGGAAAATGAAAGTTAGAGCCTAGTATTGTAAGTAAGTGATAGATTTGTAGCAATAGCTGCAAAACTTTTTACATAATTTCTGCTACATTGTTTTAAAGTGATTTATGCTATGGGCCAGATTCAGTAAAGCCTACACTAAGTGTACATAGTGTGTATTCAAGAAAATTCTTATCACGTTCTTTTGTGCTTTCTAGCCACTCAAAAAGATTACAGTTAGTGTACATGTAGCCTACACTTTGTGGTAAGCTTTATGAATCCCTGTCAGTATGTAAAGCTGCAAGAATATCAGTAGAAAAACTAAAATTAGGAGGAAGAAGGGTGTGAGTTAGGTCTTATTGCCTGCTCACTCAGAACGATGTACACTTAGAAGGCATTATTGAATCCCAGGCTATGAGTTTTGCCTGTGTTTTTGAAGTATGTATGGCATAAAAGTACACACAGCATTGGCAAGAGCATGTGCTGAATTTTGGAAACTTTTTTTTTTCACTTTGCTGATTTCCATTATTTTACAACGTATTTTCACTGCAGGGATTTCTGCGCCATGATTAATGATCCTTACATTTTTTTTCATCATTTGGTATCTGTTTTTATACTTTCTGTATTAACATGCCATTAGCTCAGTAAGTAAACCCTTTTCTGCCTTTGTCATGAAACTGGATCTTAGCAAGTCAGTCTTGAAAATTTTAATTCTTCAGTTTATTTTGAATAGTTTGTGGAACACTGTGAGGTTTGTAGATGGCCTGGTGCAGGTGGCTTAAATTGATTGCTAGATTAGTAGCACAGCTAAAAGGATTGCATTTATAAAAAACATTGCAGTTATATTAACAATTTGTTTTTCCTGTTTCAGGCTTGTTTTCTTGGCATCCTGTCTGCATGTCATTAGCGGTAAGTTAATAGTACAACATTTGAAAGACATACATTTAGTAATTTAATGAATATGCATTTATTTAGCTATATGCAGTGAAGGGGGCACTATGCTTTGTTTGCCAGAGTTGACATTTTATTATTTGATGTTTTTCATTGGAAAATGTTGACTGAGAAGGTACTGCTCATCTGTCAGTGTATATGATTGGGAAGTTACCTTTTTTCGTGAACAAGAGAGTTAGTTAAGGGTCTTTGGGAGAGCCAGTGTTTATTTTTTAATTTCATTATGTGTTATAAGATTTTAACACATGGTGTGACAGTGACCAAAAGGAAATGAAAATGTCCATCACAGAGACGGAGAAATTGCCTGAGAGAATTTTTGCGTCAGTCAGGCATTACTCCCAAAGAAAGTAGGAGGGTGGCACTGAATCGAGAGAGGTGATGACAGGTTCACATGAAACACTGAAGTAATGGAAGAATATGAGAAACATGGGGTTGATGATGTAACAACATTTAACAAGACATGGAAGGAAATCTTATTAGAAATCTCTTGTGAAAACCAGTAGATTAACCATTCTGTGCTTCAGTGTTGTAATTCCTTATTAGCCCTCATTATTTATGCTAATCTACATGTACCTTATCAGAAAATGTGATACCTGCTGTACACCCCAGGGGAAAACTGTTTCATCTTGAAAAAAAATATATGCAGCAGATTACTACCTGGGGGGTGATTTGGTATTTCTTATTTTCTGCTTTATTTTAATGACAGGACTTTATTTTATTTTATTGGTCATTTATTACTAATTTTATTTGTGTTTTGTTAATTAGGTAAGCCCATTAAGCCCAAGTGCATGATTTGACATTGGAACACTATATAATAATATATTTTTAAATATGATTATTTTGATGCGATATGTTGAACATTCCTTGTGTGGCAGATGGGTGTGCATGTGCTTAATGTCCTCATTGACTGTAACATCATTACTGCTTGGGAAGAGCTACATGGCTTTGCTTTGATAACACTGGTTTCACTGAGCTGGGGGTGTCTGAATTTAGAAACTATGTATCCCCTGAAAATAGATCTGACTGGCTAACAAAATTTTGAAAAAGGTATTTAATTATTTAAGATTTAAGTTGTTTCTACCTCCAGTGCCTCATGTAGCACAGTAATAAATTGTGGGACAGTGCCTAGCATCTTACGGGAAAAAGAAAAATTACAGGTGCCTACAACATAAAATTTCTATGTTACTTGACTGGGCATGCCCTTTGTGATTTAGGCTGAAATAGTTACACCCTCATCTGTTGAAGATGTTTGCTTCTTTGATATTGGCTTTCCAGGTAGTTCATTTACCATGATGCTGGGAAGACCACAAGGCTCAAGATTCTATTCTCACTCTAGATAGAAAATGTAGTGTGAAATGGGGAAGGGAAGGGATGTGCTGTCCTACAGAAAAGATGTTAACACATGCTGATTGGTTAGATGATTAATTGAAGTGGGTATTTAAGTGTGTTGTAAAATGTTTTATTCAGTTCTGATGAAGTCCCATGCTTTAGGGGACAAAAGCCCTTAACACTTTTTGAATAAGCATTTCATTGCAGCACTCTTGGCTGTTTTTTGTTGGGTGGTACGTTTTTTCCCTTATTCCTGTGAAGCAAAAGGCTCACTATGTATGATTTTTTTTAAATTATGCATTTTTTCTTTGCAGTGTTCCTAATTATGTAAAACATTTAATTCCTGTTCAAATAAAACATGAAGACGTGTTCTTATCCATGTATACCATTTCATTGCTGATGCATTCACCCTCTCATATTTTCAACATCTTTCCCAATTCTAGAAAACAACATTTTCACAACTAAAATCCACTAGCAAAGGCTAGACCCATTTCTCATGATGGATTTGCACTCAAAGTGAATGATTCATTGTTTCTCTTCAGCTTCATAAACCAGCTATACATTTTCTCTCGAACATGATTATATTTGTTTACTTTTCATGACACATAACTCATATTATATTATATGTATAATCTGGAAGCCTGATCTCTTTTATCATTGTTTTATTTCTCCAGGCATATTCCTCTTTTTATCACCACTAAATTTCATTTTTATTCTTTCATATACCTTTTTCTTTCATCCTTCATTATTTCTTCTACCTCTAATCTTTTTTTCCAAATTTCTTCTTTCCGTCCTACCCTTAAACCTATTTTATGTTTCCATTTACCTTTATTCCCTTCCTTCCGTCTTTGTTCTTCATGTAAGACAGATCTTCTTCCTTCCTGTTTCTTTAATTCTTTTTTTAACATTTTGCCACTATAATTTTCAGAAAAAAAATAGGACTGATAATTCATAAACCACAGTCTTTTGCTGTATCATACAAAATACTACTTTTAACTGGATTTAACCTCTTCAAACAGCTACCACTCCCCAAACACTCATATTATACTAATTCTCAAATACACTGGTAAATTAAAAACTGTAGCTACATATGTAGACAGCAAATATATTTTTTCCATGTTTTCTTCTATTTGTTTGATATGCTGCCCTTTTTTAAATAACACTCATATTACTGCAAATTTATCTCGTTTTACTCAGTGTAATACAGTATTCAGATATTTTAATTATTTAAAACAGTTACGCATTTTTCTCAAATTTATTATACAGCATAAAATCTTTTGCAATGCTTGACTCATCCATCCTGCACCAGAATGCAGTCATTATAATTTATTATCATATACGAATCCTGAAGGGTTCCTGTCAACATTTACTTCTAAACATTCCCTACTGTTATTCTTCAGTCATCCTCTCAGAAACTGGTCAGCTCATTCTGTATACAAGAGAAGGCTCATAAGTTTGTCCTTACTGTCTTCTTTCTTTTAAAATTTCTCCCAACAAATTCAGTTACCTAAACATTACTATGGCTCATTTATGCCATCTTTTGTATTTCCTATCAAGTCTTTTTTTGACAAATTATTTTTTTTTCCCTTAATAGTTCATGAGTAACATGGTCAGAAGCTTTTAGTGATCAAATAAAACCCCATTTCCACTACTCAGGCATGTGCTTTCCTTATCATACATTTACTGTAATACCTGTTAGTAGGATCACAGATAGCACTAGGCATTTGGTCCAAGAGACCATTGTGGAGCCTAGCTCAGTTTTCTGATTAAGCCAGAGTGCAGAGCACTCTTTCAGATCAAGTCTTTCAAATGACTATGTCATAGTCCCATAGTAGACAAGTGAAAATTGAGAGACTCAAACTCTGAACTACAGGAAGCAGCTAATCATAGTCTTAATCCTTTGTGCTAACTGCCAGACAGTAAATTATTTATTTTTCAGTGTAAATCCATGGCTGAACAGTCACTTAATATTTCTGCCCTCTTCCTGCAGTTTTGGGTGTCATAAATATATGAAAGCAATATTTAATGGTTTCATGCTAAAGTGCTGCCTTGCTGTATACAAACAATGCTTGCAGCCATTATGCTACTGGGCTGTGTCCTTGTCAGTCGTGTTTAATTGTTGTCAGTCATTACTGCATACACATATTGTGGCATTTTGGTAACTAATAGTTGTGTTCCTGTATTCCTGTAGTATGTGTTTGTATATGGTTACACGTGCGTGGTTGTAGCTGTATATATATTTTTTAATGATGGTATATACAGACTTCATTATGCTATAGTGGCGAATATGTGCACAATACGTTTATGCAAGTGTATATGCATGGACTGTGGTGTAGCTCCATTATGTTTGTGTGATTTACAGATTTTTGACCAGACGCATTCCATTGGTTCAAATTTTAGTCATGATCAGTCACATATAACCACATGTGTAGATATTTTTAACAGTTTATCTACAGTTATGAAGGAATTTAAAATGGTTGTCTGGCATTTGAGATTATTCAAAGCTTAGTTGGCCAAAGGTGTTACACCTAGGGGTCTCCGTGTTTGGATTAAGCCTTATGTTAAGGGCATTGATAGTCTGTTGTTGGAAGAATGGCAAGAGGCTCAACAGAAAGCCTCTTTAATTTGTTAAAATACTTGTTTCGTTCGATGAACGTAAAAGTTCTACTTTGACTAACACTATAACTGAGCTATGTGAATTAGCTAACCCATTCAAGCAATAGAGAATTTATTCAGAACAGATGTCTATTTTGTCTAAGGATTTAATGTTGATAGAGAAGGATATGAAATCCCGTATGATTAAAAAATATCAGAGGGATGTTAGGGACTATTCACAAGGTAAACCATTTGAGTATAATAAAAAAACAGTGCAATTTGTTGACACTGAGGTTATATTGTGTAACAATTTAACACGTGAAAGGAATAGGTCTGTTGAAGAAATCTTCTTGTTTTTCTGAGACTTCTGCTGATGAGTTTTTATCCACTACAGACACTGAAGTGCCTACACCCTCTGTTTCTCCCACAACCAAAAAGGCAAATAAGGAGGCTCCTTTAGGAGAATTAGAAGGGGTGGACATAAACATAAACATTGGGGTGGCATCTTTAGAGACATTGTTACGGATGATGATACCGCAATAACCATTGCTCATAATGCATACAATATTTCTTCTACTTCATTGTCCAATGCAGAATGTGAATTGCTGAAAAAAGGGCTGGGGTTCACCCAGTTATTTTGTATCTGAAAGCAAATTTGCACAACATGTTATTTCTTTTTGTAGAACATTAAACTTTAAAATTGTTTTTTAATCAAGATTCTTCTGCTGACTTGGATGATGGAGAATTTAGGTTTAGACCATCTATATTTATGCCTCCATCTAATATAAATGTAGCTATTTTTGAATACCAACTTTTGAAAGATTTACACTTTATGCATGATTTTTGATAGGCCAAAAAATTCTGATAATTTGTCATCATTGCAGTGACGGGCTTTACAAAAGTTGAGTAAAAGTAAAGATATAGTTATTAATACAGCAGATAAAGGGGGAGCTGTGGATATTTGTGATTGGGATATGTATGTTAATGAAGCTTTAAGCCACTTATCAGATCATAGGTTTTATCAACAAATGCATTTAGATCCTAGTGCCTACTGGGATGTTTAAGAAGGATATTGACAGCATTTTGCATACAGGGTATGATGAGGGTATTATTTCCAAGTAGGTAATGCATCATTTAATTGTTTCTGACCCAGCCAGACAGTCATTCTATTTGCTGCCCAAAACGCATAAGAATCTACAGAAGCCCCCTGGCAGACTCATAGTTTCAGGCAAGGGATCGTTGACGGAGACACTTTCTGCTTTTCTAACCAAATATCTTAAACATTTATTGGTTAATGTACTTTCTGAATTCAAGACACCACAGAATTTCATAATATAATTGAGAATATACAGATTAAACCTGGTTGGCTACTATGTACTTTGGATGTGTCAGCCTTGTATACTAATATTCCCCATTGGGCACTGGAAGTTTGGTTGAATTGTGCTTCTTTTTTTGCTTTGTTTAACTGAGCATGTAATTGACCAAGAATGTTTTCTTTTATTTTGGAGATCAGTGCTATTAACAACTAAAGGGTACTGCCATGGAAGGTTCATTTGCACCAGTACATGCAGACCTTTTTATGGCTTACATAGAGGAACAGATCTTATATGATTGTTCCTATAATATATTCTTAGATTTTATGGATATTTGGTGCAGATATTTACATAACTGATGGCTAATTTTGAGATCTGATTCTGATTATTTACAGTAATGTGTGGAGTATTTAAATGAAAATAAATGGGTTATACACTTCACTGTTAATTACCATTCTTCTAGCATTACCTTCTTGGATGTACAAATTACAGTACAGGAAGATGGCACGTTTAGAAGTTCTATCTTCAGGAAATATCCACAGTTTAATACTTTTCTGCACACTCCTAATTGTCATCCACCCCATATTATCAATAATATTCCCAAGTCACAATTTCTTAGAATTTTTAGGATTTGCTCCTCGTCGCAGGAATTGGAAGAGCAGGAGAAGGATCTTTTTTCATAGGTTTTGTAATCGAGGTTATTCTAAGTATGTAGTTAATCAAGCTAACATACCTACAAATAAATATATAGGTCTGCTTTACTTAAATATCAGGTTAAGGCAAAGGTTCAACAACCTTTAAGGTTTATTACTAGTTTTGGAAATAATACCACATATTTCAGAAACTTGGTGTGTAAACATTGGGACATATTAGTAATGGATGATGGGTTAAGAGAGGTTTTACTCCCAAAATATCTTTTTTCATATGGAAAATTAAGGATGTTTGGATGTTATCCATGTGGATATTGCAGTTTTTGTAGATATGTAAGAAAGGATAAACAATGTACTTCTAAAAATACATTGCAGATTTTTGTCATTTTAGTGCATGGAAATTGTAGTAGTGACTGGGTAATATATTTTGCAACCTGTACATGCTCTGCATTTTATGTGGGACAAACATCACGGCCTTTAAAACGTAGGATGTCTGAACATTTAAGTGATACTAGATGTGCTAAGATTACCAATGTCCTATATAAACACACTATAAAACATACCTCTGCATTTTTCACTTTTATTATCATTGATGGCATTTGTTATAATAGAAATAATATGGTGGGATGGCATTCATTGTTGGATTACAAAGAAAAAATGTGGATTATTAAGTTAGCTGCATTATTTGCACCTGGTCTTAATGAACATTTGTACTATCCATTAGGAATCAAGGGAGTATTATATAAGGTGTGTGACTTGGTTTAATTCAATGGTGCTGAAACTGGTATGATGTGATTGTTGTAATGATGTTATGTGATCCTATCTCGCCTACATTCTGACTGATGGGTTCGGAGCCGATCCTCGGCTCCGACTCGGCACGCTTATGCCAAAGAGCGAAGTCTCTTATTGGCTGAGCTTACTATATCCCAGGATGCACCACTACCAGTCCCCCAGATCTCGTTTGCCGCTAACAAGCAAAGACGTGGTCTCGAGCTGGCTGAGCTAAGTAGTGCTTTTTCACTTACTTTCCTGTCAGGAATTTCCTAATTCTTCAACAAAAAGCTGTTTTAACAGCTATCTCGTGTTTTTGTGTTTGAGTGAGCATTTTCTGTGAAGTTTTGTGTAGTGAATGCGTTTTCTCTGACTAGAGGTCCCATTTGAGTTTAAGGGCCTTCCCCTGTCAGTCCGTTGTCGTTCAAGTCCCTTTTTATTTAGGGGCTTTTGGACCCCTTGGTTATATTTGTCTATTTGTGACAGCCTTTGTTTCAAAAAAAAAAAAAAAAAAAAAAAAGAAGTAAAAGAATTTTTTTTTTTTTCTGTGATTGTTAGTGTTTGGTTTTTGGCTAGTTACACTAAGTTGATTGCCATAATGTCTCAGGCTCCTAGGCCTTCAGGTTTTAAGAAGTGCACTAAGTGCAGCTTCAAAATGTCTATTACAGATGACCACTCTCTCTGTGTGTACTGTTTGGGCGCCAAACACTTGCAGGAGTCCTGTAGTGTGTGTCACGCGTTTTCCTCGAGGGTCCTCCAAGAGAGGAAAAATAAACTTATTCTAAAAGGCCTTATTAAACCCTCTTTTGAAGAGGCATTAGCTTCCTCTCCTTCTCCTGCTAAAAAGAAAAGGGCATCGGCTCCGACCAGTCCGTCGGAACCGACCGCCAAAAAACATAGGCAGGCTTCTCCTTCGGCTCCACGGACTTCGGAGCCGAGGGCAGAACGGTCTGCCTCGATGCCTCCAGCCTCGACTCCTCTGGGTTCGGAGCCGACGTCTGGGGCATCGAGAGGCGGGTCACCTTCATCAGCTCCACTGATCTCGGAGCCGATGAAGGTTGTCCGCTCAGACACTTCCTCCTCGGCGCCGAAGCCCTCTTCGGCACCGATGGAATTTGGTTTGGACATTCCTTCGGCGCCGATAATTGTCAAGTCGATTCGGAGCCGGTCCCCTAGTCCCTTGGAGCCGTTGGAGAGGCCTACTCGGACCCATTCGGTCTCTTCCAGGTCATCAAGGATGTCAGATTCGGACATAGACAGGGTGCTCCAAAGACTTTTCCAGTCCCCAGTCTTTCAGAAATTTGTTTCGGCTCCGACCCAATTGGCTTCGGAGCCGATAGCCCATTCCATTGCCATTCCTCCTCCGACCGCCCGGCTCCGTCGGAGCAGGTGCTGATGGAGCCAGTGGAGATCCTAGGGTCGGCTCCGACCCTTACTCCAACCCCGGCCTTCGGGTCCGAGTTTAGCACACGGACTTCTTCGGCCGGACCCGGGGGTGACGTTTCGGGACCAATGCTGTCGGTTCCAAGCCTCCCTCTCGGTGCTTCGGCCGCGGGACTTCCATCTGCTATCATGGCTCCGGAGACTGGACCCTCCCAGGATTCTGGGGGTCCGGCCTTCAGAGCTATGAGGAGTGCATTGGCCAAGTCTTCTTCGGCCATCTCTACGGCTTTACCGGCACCTTCCCTGGGCATGGAGACTGGGTCTTTGGCAGTTCCCCTGTCTCTAGGCAGCGGAGCCCCGGGGCCTGAGGTTACCCCCACTGGGGTTCCCCTCCTCCTGAGGGTCTTTCGGAGTTGTCTTCGGAGGAGCCCCCAAGGAAGAGATTGTGCAAGAGGAAGCACGTGGACTCCCCCGTTGAGTCTCTTACATCGGACACTGATCTTGATGATGCGGAGGGGTCCCCAAAGTCGTCCTCGGATGATGTCTCATTTGCAGACATTCTAGAGATCCTCAAGCAACGAGGCGGCTGGAATTCCAAACCCCCCTCCGCTGATGAGTCGGTGTTCCTCAAGGCCTTCGGGGCTCAGCCCTCCGCCTCCTGGGTGTCTCCGCCCTTCGACGAGCTCCTGGATTTGGTTTGTCGGAGGGCATGGGAACATCCAGATACTGTGGAACCAGTGCCTTCTCGCCCTAACAAATTTTTGTCTGCCCCACCCTAGAAGGAGTTCTTAACGAAAGGCGTGGCTGTAGATGCCATGGTGGTGGCATCTGCTACCCAGCAGGACGTGGCAGAGGCTTCAACGTCCATCCATCCTCCTAATAAGGAGTCTAGGAGCATGGACCGGTATGGGAAGCACACCCTGACTTCAGCGGCCTTTACTCTGAGGTCCCTGAATTATTTGGCACATTTCACCAGACTACAGAGGGATCTGGTCAAGGAGCTCTCAGACTCCCTCTCAGGTAACCTACCTGAGCAGCTAGCCCAGTCGGTTAGCTCTCAGTTGGCTATCCTTACCTCGATTTCTAACTCGTCCATGAGGCTCATTTCATATGCGGCCGAAGGGGCGGGCAGAGCGGCAGGCACAGGCGTGGCACTACGGAGACAAGCCTGGCTCCGTTTGTGTCATTTCGCGGAGGCCTGCAAGTCTGCCTTTGCCGACGCTCCCTTTGATGGGTCCTCTTTGTTTGGACCCAAGGTAAAAGACACTCTTACCCGCTGTGAGCAAGAGGGAAAGACTTTATCTGCCGTAGGAGCACGTTATTCCACTCCCTTTCGGCCTTATCCCAAGGCTAAAAGAGGAGGGAAGATGTGGTTCCGCAAATCACAGAAATTCTTTCCTCAACAGCAGGAAGATTCCCCTTCCAGAGGCAGAGGACGGGGAAATTTTTCTGGGAGACGCCGTCCCAGAGGCGGCAGAGGCCCCCGCAACACTGGAGACCGCGAGTCCTTTCATGGCTCTTCAGCCTCCCACACTCCATGAGGGATTGCCCGGCTGTGCTGCTCCGGAGCCAGTCTGGTGCCATTTTGCCAAGCGCCTGGAAGTCTATTACTCAGGACAGATGGGTGCTTCGGATTATTGCCGGAGGTTACACCATTCCCTTCACACACTCACCCCCACCGTCCAAAAAAATCCCGGACCCACCACCCAGTCAAAGGGAAATTGCAGCCGTAGAAGCTTCAAAGCTGCTAGAAAAAGGAGTCATCCAACCGGTCCCCACAGACCAGATCGGATCCGGAAATTACTCAAGGTTCTTTTTAGTGCCAAAAAAGACAGGGGACCTGAGACCCATTTTGGATCTCAGCAAACTAAACCAGTCCGTCATGAAGTTCAAATTCCGAATGGTCACTTTACAATCCATTCTCCCATTGTTGGAGAAAGATGTTTGGATGTGCTCCATAGATCTCAAGGACGCCTATTATCACATACCGATACATCAGGCGTCCAGGAGGTATCTGCGCTTCAGCCTGGGAGACAGTCATTTCCAATTTTGTGCACTGCCCTTTGGTCTCACCACAGCCCCCAGGGTGTTCACCAAGTGTTTGGCAGTAGTGACTGCTCACCTGAGGAGTCTCGGATTCCAAGTGTTTCCCTATCTGGACGACTGGCTCCTGACTGCCACCACCAGGCATCTACTACTAGAGAACCTACAAGCCACCATCTCCCTGGGTGCTTCCCTGGGAATTACATTCAACTGGTCAAAGTCTGTCTTGCTGCCTTCTCAGCGCATAAGATTCATAGGAGCAGAGATAGACTCAAAATTAATGCGAATCTTCCTTCCTACCGAAAGGATACAAACATTACAAGATCAAGTACGAGCCCTGCTTCTAAGATCCAAAGCCCCAGCCAGGATGGTCCTGCACCTTTTAGGTTCAATGTCTGCCACGGTTCTCCTAGTTCCTCTGGCAAGATTGCACATGAGGATTCTTCAGTGGCTGTTATCGACACAATGGTCGTTTCAGGATCTCCCCCTCAATCATCACATACTGATTACAGAAACGTGCAAACGGGACCTCCGCTGGTGGCTTCTGCCATCCAATCTGAATCAGGGAAGACCTTTTGTTATACCCCTCCGGTGGCCACCTTGACAACGGATGCCTCCCAGACAGGGGTGGGGGCATTGTCTGGGCAGGTCAGTTCAGGGTTCTTGGCTTCCAAACGAAACATTTCTCCATATCAATGTGTTGGAAATGAGGGCTGTACTTCTGTCCCTACAAGCCCTCCACAAGTTTCTCCCTCAAGGCATTATCGCCATCCACACAGACAACATGTCGGTGGTCTGGTATCTAAACAAACAAGGAGGGACCAGATCTTACCCCCTTTGCAGAGAGGCATGAGGGTGTGGGAATGGGCAGTGGCTACCAAGCGCTTCCTGGTAGCGACCCACATTCCAGGAAAATCCAATGTATTGGCAGACAGACTGAGCAGGACTATTCTCTCTCCTCACGAGTGGTCTCTGAACGAAACAGTAGCAGCTCAGATTTTCAAAAGATGGGGGATTCCGTGCTGCGACCTGTTTGCAACACCACAAAACACGAAGTGCAAGAGGTTCTTTTCCTTGACTGCGACCTGTTTGCAACACCACAAAACACGAAGTGCAAGAGGTTCTTTTCCTTGACCCCGCGTCAAGGGGAGGCAGCTACGGATGCTCTAGTCCAACTTTGGCCAACAGGACTGCTTTATGCTTTCCCTCCGATTCCACTCCTCCCCAAAGTCATCCAGAAAGCTTCCCAATTGGGGTCCACAATGATTCTAATTGCTCCGTACTGGCCTCGTCAGGTATGGTTCCCCTACCTACAGAAATATACTCTGGACGGTCCTTGGTTCTTGGATCTAACTCCGGACCTTCTGGTTCATCAGTCGGGACAACAGCACCAGTCCCTTCACACTTTGAAATTAACAGCTTGGCTCCTCCACTTCCGACTTTAGTCAGAAATCACACCTTGGACCCGGAAGTTATTCACATTTTATCTTCAGCCCACAAACCCACCACTAAGAAATTGTATCACAGTAAGTGGAAGAGGTTTGCTATCTGGGCTCAACTCAGAGGCTTAGACCCTATTACTGCCCCGATACCAGAGGTCTTGAAATTTTTAACATCCTTGTTTAATCAAGGATCTTCAGTCTCTACTATTAAAGTCCAACTAGCAGCTATCTCCAAATTTCACGAATCCATAGACCCACCGTTGATGAGCAGCAGATTATGTAAAACTTTCATGAAAGGTGCTGTGCTTTTAAGACCCCAGTTTTTCATCCTGCGCCTCCGTGGGATCTTGATTTGGTACCGTGCCTTAACATCTTCCCCTTTGAACCAGCTGCTACATGTGAGTTGAAATATCTGTCTTGGAAAACTGCCTTCTTAATTGCAATTACCTCTGCAAGAAGAGTTTCAGAACTTCAAGCCCTATCTATCAAACCACCGTACTTGATTTTTCACAAGGATAGAGTATCACTTAGACCTAACCCATCTTTTGTCCCAAAGTTTGCTCTAATCTCTGTCTCCAACAATCTTTAGAGCTACCAGTTTTCTTTCCAAAATTTTCAAACAAAGCGGAATATACCTTCCATCGTTGGATGTTCACAGGCAATTACGCTTCTATCTAGATAGGACTCAGCAAATTCGGAAAACAGATCAATTGTTTGTGTCCTTTTCAGATAATAAACTGGGTAAAACCATCACTAAAGCTACTATTGCCAAATGGATTAGAGATTGCATAACTCAAGCTTATTCCTCTTCAAATAAGCAACTTACAACACCTGTCAAAGCTCACTCTACTAGAGCTATGGCTACCTCTATTGCATTCCATTCCAAGCTTGCTATTTCTGAAATTTGTGCTGCGGCTACTTGGTCCAACCCGCACACTTTCATTTCCCACTATAAATTGGATGTGGCATCTAAAGGACGAGCATCATTTGGTTCCACGGTACTCAGGAGTGTTTTCCAGTGAGCCACCCAGGATTTAGGTGCTAGGGACGCTGTCCCATCAGTCAGAATGTAGGCGAGATAGGATCACATAACATCTTTTAGTTATGTACTCACCATAACTTCAGATGTTTGGGATCCATCTCGCCTACATTCCTAATACCCACCCTCCTTCCCCCTGCCTTGGAGATCAGAAGAGATTGAACGGTTTGGGTTCTACTGTTTTTTATCTTGTATCATCTGTCAATGTTATATAAGCAGTGACAAACTAGATCTGGGGGACTGGTAGTGGTGCATCCTGGGATATAGTAAGCTCAGCCAATAAGAGACTTCGCTCTTTGGCATAAGCGTGCCGAGTCGGAGCCGAGGATCGGCTCCGAACCCATCAGTCAGAATGTAGGCGAGATGGATCCCAAACATCTGAAGTTATGGTGAGTACATAACTAAAAGTTATAATTTTATGCCTATTTTTAGGCTTCATTAAAGAATGTAGAGCAAATTAGTGTGCGGGCTGTTTTTTTTTTTTTTTTTTTTTTTTTTTTTTGCTTTAATATTTTTGGGCCCTGCACCTTTCTGTACTTGCATGGGTGTTTATTACTTCCTATGTCCTTGTCAGTCATGTTTAATTGTTGTCAGTCATCACTACATACATATATTGTGGCATTTTGGTAAGTAATAGTTGTGTTCCTGTATTCCTGTAATATGCGTGGATATGGTTACACTTGTGTGGTTGTAGCTGTATATACTTTTTTAATTATGGTAATTGCAGATTTCATTATGTTATAGTGGGGAATTCATGCAGAGTACATGCAAAAAACAAAGGCCAGCACTGAAGGTGGTTGCAATAGCTAAAAATTATTGTTACATAAACAACAAAAGGGTAGGGTAAAAACCCTTTAACCCCACAAAATCCAACCAGACCAGTTTCGGCTGAAATAGCCTCTCTCAGTGTTAAGTAAAGCATAATCACATCTTTTAATTTATACATCTATATTAATAGAACACAGTTCCCTATTGGATAATTACAAATGATCATTTAGTCCAGGCTGAAAAAGCCCACCTAGTTAAATAATCCATTTTTTCTCCTTGATATTGAGAATATTATTCCATCCAGATTTTGTTATTCCTATCACCCATTATTTTATCAATAATGGTAAATCTAAAAGAGGCATTAACATGTTTTGATGTATGCTTGTATAGTGCATTCGCGTTTCTCTTGTTCCTGGTATAATTCAAGTGTTCACTAATGCGTAAATGTAATGGTCTAGATGTTTGGCTGATGTAAAAAGCAGAACAAGTGCATGTTGCCAGGTATATAACCCAGTCTGACCCACAATTTGCCATAAGCTTGATGTCAAAAACTATCGAAGTATTCCTACTACTAAACTGTTTAGTTTTGTTCACTCTTTTACAATGTGTACAGTGTCCATAGGGTATGCAGCCACTTGACACCTTCCCTTGTAATGGTACTTTGTACCATAAGTGAACCATTTAGGTGTTTGTAGTGGCAAAACTGTGAGCCCAATGTTCTACCCCTCCGAAAAGAGAAAAGGAATCTCTCAACTAGAATGTCAAATAATGTATTATCTGATACCAGAATGTTCCAATATCTGTTGATTATATCCATAAATGTCCTTGTGTTACGTCCGTATGTGGTAACTAGTCTTAACTCCTGTGTTTTGTCTCGTGAGTGTTCCTTGTATATTAACAAATTCTGCTTAGCAGCCCAGTTACTGGCAGAAATTATATTCCCTTGTTTATGACCCCAATTCTGGAATCTTTGTACCAAATTCGTGCACAGTACATTTATGCAAGTGTATTTGTGGAGACTGTGATATAACTCCATTATGCTTGTGTGATGTGTTCAGAAGGTTTCTCAGCTGTAGTGCACAGTACCTTGGTGTGACAGTGTGTGATACATGAAACTGGCCATGGCGTTAATGGATTTATGTATTCCAAATCTCATTTGGGCATTGTGTGCCATAATATTACCATAGTATGCATTGTACTGTGCTTTTATTGAGATGTTTGGACACTTTAGTCACTTAGTACTGTTACTCCAAAATGATAGCATATTTATTTATTTATTTAACATTTGTTAACCAGGAAAGTCCAACTTGGAACAAAGCCAATTTTCAGCGGAGGCCCGAGGAGAAATGCTCCAGATGCATGTCTTTGTAACGTGGGAGGAAACCAGAGCACCCAGAGGAAACCCACATGAAAGCAGGGAGGACATGCAGACTCCACACAAAAGGCATCCCAGCTGAGAATCGAACCGGAGAACCTCTTGCTGTGAGGTGACAATGCTACCGCTGCACCACTGCACTGTCCAAGTATATAAAGTCTTGTTCGATAACAGGCACATCAGCATGCCAAACTGTGTGACTTTTTAATGCTTTTTTAAATACTTTTTTATGCAGAAATCCAGACGAAATAGGAAAGCAAGTTTCTCTGAGGAGAAAAATGATATTCTGCTGAATGCTTAAAGGACAGGTGCTGTTCACTTGATGGGCATAAGAAATTAAAAAAAAATATATAGATCATAAATGGGATGAAATGTTCCCAGCTCATAATAATCTTTATATGGAGTACAGGAAGAGGGTAAATGACATGGACAAGGTCAAGAGGAAGGCACAAGAAATGCATCTCTAGAAGTAGAGTGAATGGGTTGGGACATCCATGGCTGTGGCACTTACAGCAGATGAGGATATTCTCTTATTTCTGTTCTCAGAAGTGGCATTCTTCTTTTTTCCTGCAGACGTGGATGGCATGCCATTCATAGATCAGGTTAGCTTGTATTTCAGTTGTCTCTGGCTATACAAATGTTTACTGTAGAGCACTCCTAGAGTGAGATGTTCTTTATACATGGGTGTGGGCCTTGTGCTTTCTGCAACAGTACTACCTTTTGTTGGTCATCATGGTCAGTCTTAACTTGTCAGGAAAAAGGCACCTCAGGTGCCAGTGTGTTGGATATTATTGATGTAAATTCAGGATTTTTTTTGTGTTAGGGGTGGTAAGATAAGGTATCTGCTATTGTTTTTCTTTCAGGTGCTGCAACATAAAGCAAAGGCATTGTGCCACAGCAGGTACAGGTATATGCTTCTAATGGCTCACATACTAAAAGTCCACCTGAGCCTAGTAGCTTTGGGTTTGATGCATTTAGTGTCTACAGGACTGATGACCCTAACTGTTGCTGCAATAATGGGTGAGGCTGTGGCAGCAGATGTGGCTTTGCAGCCTGCCCAGGTGCAGAATCAACAGTGGTAAGAAGGATGATGGTGGTGATCAGTAATTCAGTTGGGACTTGGAGACAGCTGGGTTTGGGTTAACAACATCACATTGTGTGGACACTGTATCCTGAGCATTAACTGCAGGTATTGCAGCATTAGAGGCCCATGTACAAACAGGATAGGATGGGGCAACACCATTTAGCCCAGTCCAGCATTTGATGTGTCAGAGTCAGATATGGAGGATTCCCCTTCTGCACCTTTGGCACCAGCAGCAGGACTGGTTGCACCATCTCTACCGTAGGCCTATTGTCTTGGAGCTGTGGCAGCTTTTGGTGTAGGAACTGTTGCTGGTGATGGCTTTACTTCAATATGATCACATTTCTAGGCACAGAAGGAAAGGAACTTACATTTTCTGTTTGTGGCATCAGAGGCAAGATGTCTTCATAGCATAATGAGTTTTCTCTAATGCAGCAGTTTGTTAGGAATAACAACAGTCCGTCACATTTATGCTATGAGATGCATAGGTAAACAATTGCTGTCCTTGAGCTAGCTGGTGCAAATACAGGCTGCAGAGCTACAAAACTAGCAGCTATTGTTCTGCATCCTGCATTGAGCTGCTTGTACTTCTGCATCTGAAGGGTTTACATACTTGTTAGCAGTTGTCAGTATCACACTTTATCTGTTGTGTAGATGTTAAACTGTCTCTACAGGTAATGTGAGATGCTGCTGGACATAACTAATGATACCACTTTGCATTGTGATGGAAGTGTGTTTTCTTCTTTAGGACAGGATAAGATTTTTCATGGATGCAGATCTGTATGTATATGGTATTTTTGTGACCCACCAGTTAGCTGGTATCAGTGTTATCCCAAGCACTGCTATGCATCACAGTTGGAGATGCATCACAGTTGGAGATGCTTTTTGCAGTAAGAGACTTGTCCTGCTTTGTGTTTGCCAAGCTATGTTTTGGTTGCACTGGGTACATGCCTCATTTTGTTTGGGACATGTTTTATTTTATTTATTTTTTGCAACCCCTCTACCTGCCAACCATCAGCACCCATGACTAATGATCCTGTTTGTTTTTCACAGGGTCACAGGGGTGAGAGATGTCACTTATCCATTCATTCCCCTATGTGGTAAGAACTGTTTGCAGGGCTGTCATCCAGGCAGATATCAAAGCCCCCCCCCCAGCCCAGGAACTACTAACACCTCTTGGTAGCTTCTGATGGACACTGGAGCTATTAATCTATGTGGGAGTAGCAGACCGGTTTCCCTGTATGACTGACCCATGACCTGTATTACTGTACAGAGCGTACCTTACATGACTAACTTCTAGATCAGTATATTCCACATCAGCTGCACTCTGGTTGGTCATGTTTGCTGTTTGATTTGCCTGGCCAGTGGCATCTCATGCACATACTTCTGTGGATTGTCTAGGTGTTTTGCTTCTGCTGCTACTGCAGATGTCAGTGCTAGGATGAGGTTTTCAATGTGCAGCATGGCACAAATATTGGCCATGCATTGTCAAGTTTGTAGTGCAAATCACTTCCAGACTTATGTTACAATTTCACTTGTGAGCACTGTTATTGGCCTTCTTAGATGGTGTCTGGTGTTCTTTGATAGAGATGAGCAGCTTGCATCCTAGGGGATATGCAGCATCACCTAGAAGACATGGTACAGGGTAGTGCAGTGCCAGAAATTTGGCATCATGGCTGCCCTTCCAGAATGTTTCTCACACACACGGTTCAAACACATCCCTTATTTACTCTGTAAAGTCACATACTACTTGCAT
Organism: Protopterus annectens; assembly: GCF_019279795.1. Classification (NCBI taxonomy): domain Eukaryota; kingdom Metazoa; phylum Chordata; order Ceratodontiformes; family Protopteridae; genus Protopterus; species Protopterus annectens. The sequence goes on along the minus strand of NC_056739.1, from coordinate 325,385,563 downwards.
GTTAAGAGAATGATACCTATGTCTTTTGACCAGCTCAGTGATGGTCTGTGTGGCAGACGTTTAGCTAACTATATGTGTTGTATCCACAGCATCTGTTATGCTTGGAATGTGCAAAATATCATGGAAGCTGTGTACGTCTGTGTTTTACTGTGCCTTTGTGTGGGGCATCCGAATGTTGGATGCATCAGACATTTTTTTGCTTATTTATTCATTTGTTAACTGAGTAAGCCCACTGGGCACAAGTACCCCATTTCAGAGGTAACCTTAAGCACTACTGCTGGAGAATATGTTTGTCGAGGTTTTATAGCATGCTCGTGGTATTATAGCCGTAATGACCCAGATCTGTAGAAATAAAGGCTACCCTCTAGCATCCTTTCCATATTTCCACAAGCTGCATAGAAAGTCAAAGTTGTGGATTTCCATCAGAACTGGTCCTGCTGCTCTTTCCTGTTGAGTAAACTGTAAAGCACCCATTGCCAAAACCAGTGCCATGTATGCCTGCAACACATAACATACACCACTACTTCTGCCATGCATGCTTGCAGGATGTAACATGCACCATTGCTTCTGCTTGTGCACTGCTGTCTGATGTTCATTTTATGAAATGATCCTAGGACTGCAATCCACTTTCATCATGGTTGCTGTTAATTTCTTACAGACTCATCTGTCTTCTTATGTAACAGAAATTAAGGTCTTTCATCAGTTTCATTTTGAGTTTTCTGCAGTACTCCTAGTTCATTTGCATGCTCATATGAAATACATTTGTGCAATTGCTTAATTATATTCCACTTCTGAGTACTACCATTTGTGAATTGCAAATCTTTTTGTTATATGATTTCAAATAAGCACTACCCATTAGATTGCATACTGTTTTTTTATGAATCTCATCCTCTTGTGTCCTTTTAACTTTTTTTTGCCCTCTTACACTTGACCATCATGTTGCCATGCAACTCTCAGCTGACTCATTTATTCCTCCTCTGGGGTGAGAATCAGCCCATTCACTTCTCAAACTAGCCAAGAGCTGTGCTTCCTATTTGCATTTTGTGCCTAGGAACCCATTTGTTCCCCTTTGGAGGAAAGAGTCAGGAGTTGGGAGGTTGTTATTCTCGTATGAGGATTCTCCACTGAAGCACCCCACGTACCAGCTGGGTAACTCTGGTAGTGATGCTTCTCTAGGGAAAATTCCTAAAAGTGGACCTTTGCCTCTCCCTGGATTACCCACTTTTTTGTATGTGGATCATTTCCCTGGTAAGTGGCGCTATTCACAGTTGGATCAGTGATGTAGCAATCTCATCACCCCCCCCCCCCTCCAGGATAAGTGAGCTTACATGGGTTGCTCACTTCCATTTCTCCTGCACCCCCCCTTTCCAACACCAGGCTACTAATAGCACCATGAATATAATTAGGGCTTCATCTTTCTGTCTCTGTGCCACAGTTGTGTCTTGAAGCTAATCATCAGTGGATCCCGGAAGCCTCAACCTGGCATGCCTCTCCTCATTTACTAGAGCTACCTACCTTGAAGCCAGTGAGAAAAATCAAGACATCCTAGGTCCATGCCATATTGCTGCTGTGGGAGTGTTTTCCTGCATTTGTCCTTGCCTTGCATATGCCATGTAATACCCTGTAGATGTGGTGTGCAGTCACCACCTCACTACCACAAAGAGCTGACATCAACATGCTGCCCTGCCCACCAACTGGAAGCACTCAGAAGTTGTTTGCCACAGAAGAACACAAGATAATGTTTTTTGTGGGGATGGTCTATGGCCCCCTGCATCTCCACTGTAGGGGCTCTCCCTCTGTTGTCAGTCACGTAATATACTACTACCTCCTAAATCATACCAGCTTGGAGAAAATGGATGATATTCCACTTCTTGGATCTGGACCCACCTTCTACTCTGTTCAGGCAGCCTTTCAAAAATTTCTCTTCAGACTTTATAAATGGGTTCAGATTAATCATTTTTCAGTTAATATATCCAAATTGGCTGCATGCATGCATGATTTTTGGCATAATAAAAAGGAAAAGGCTTAAATCAGCACAATCCTTTCTGATCTACATCCTGTCACAGAAATCCTGTTCATCAAGCCAAAAAGCAAAGGTACCTTTGCTTTTACCTTGATCACATTGTCTCCAGTAGCACATCAGTACACCGTGGTCAGTTGTGCTTAACCATTTTAAAGCCTGTTACAGGATTTCCAGTCTGCTAACTTGCAAATTAAGACATGCATTGCCACTGGGATATTCATCTCAAAACTTAAATATCCCTTGAATGACCCTGTGGCACAGAAGGAAAAATCCCTTATGTGGTACATATGACCCATATTCAACTAATGGCACATGCTCTGGAGTGGCCAAACAGGGAGGGGGTGTTGGGAGTGAGCAGTCATGTCGGCTTACCCATTCTGTGAGAAGGAGCCTTGGTTCATTGCAATATAGCATCTTTCTGAGTCTTGTAAACTCTGTTCTGCACATATGGGTGTACCACTAGGCCAGAGATTGTGCATACAAAGAAGCACTCCTGCACCTACCAACACAGTGTTAATATGTTGCTTGCAGGTTGCTGAAGGGAGGGGTTAGGACATACTCCCCAGTAGCAAGTATGATGCTGCGTATGTGTCCTTGAGCTCACCACCAGCCCCGGACATAGACTTCGTGAATAAGAAGAGCTGGTGCCAGTTGATGGTAGGCTGTGGGAAGAGGAGGAAAAAAATTGAATATTCCTTGACTGTTGTTGCCTTAAACTCGGGTTATAACATCATCACTCTCTAGGCAGTTGTTTGCAAAATCTGTATATTGATTTTGTTGTCAAACAACTCTGAGCACTACTGCCTGTAACTAAAGAAAGCTTACTGGCTTCCAGTTATTTCTCTGGCCACCTTTACTTATGTTGTCTCACTTACTAGTGCCTATCCTTAACTAACCACCTATCAAAACTGAGAGCTACCTCCATCAGTGATCATATATACCCCCTAAGGTTATCAAGTAACGGTGTCTAAAAATTCTATAGACCAAACTGTAGCTTGACCAAAGAAAAGAGCTTCTACAAATCAGACCCAGCCAAATGGATTTTTCCCCAACACACCTCAGAAATAAGGGCAAGTACTCCCTATTTAGAGGCAGTCTCGGACCACTTCAGCAATTCCTATTGCTGCCATTGTTTTAGGACTGCAGGTTACTTTATAATCTTAACCAGGACCTACTGGCCAACCCATGAAAATATATCATAGTTCCCTTTTGTAAATACTGTTTAGTTAAACACGACTGTAAATGTTACCCTTATTTTGCTATATTTTGGACACACGGTATGTTTGTAAATATTCAGGATATACAATTTGCAGATATTCATTAATGTTTAAAATTCTCTCTGTAAACCTTATAGTTGCACTCAAGACTGCAACATTTTCATACACGGTATTATTATTATTACAATTTATCATGTTTGTCTTTTCATTTCCTGCTTTAATTTGCTGCTTTGGAACCAGTTCATGGTTAGAAAGAGTCTTTGGACCAGCCCACATATCCAGTTTACAAATAAACTGTAAATAAATAAATAAAAATAGAGAGTAACATTACAGGTGCCACCTTATAACACCTTTTTTTTAACTTGGTGAATTTTGCCTGCAGACCATTGAGCATCCTCCCCCTAACAATCAAACATGGCTTATTCATTCCTCCGCCTGAGAATTTCACTTGGGATCAGAATGAGAGCTCTCTGGGTGGTGGGGGGTGCAAGACATCATAGATGTAGCCATGAGGATGCTTAGACTCCTCACTGCCATCCTGGCTATGAATATGCATGTTATAGCCTAACTCACTGGGTGGCAGGAGGAGTGATCCACATCAACATGGAAGCTCACAATACCTAATCACATGGGTGGTTGCTTCTGAAAATATACTATGATGGATGGCTGCTACCTGTATGTGACTTGGTGAGCATAATACCTAGCCACATGCTGTACATTAGCGTCTTAGCCACTCCTGCAAGGGGACTGATGCCCTCCATGGCTGTCTGTGCTCTACCCTCATTCCAAGATGGACATACACGTCCTCCTTTGCTAGCACCATCAAACATCCAAGCTGGTACTTGAACTAGGGTTTCAAATTGAAGCTTTCTTTTTGTGGAGCACCACTCCTGGCTTTCATAACCTTCTTTTAGTTGTATACTTGAAAAATGTCTGTGGACTAGTGTGCCTACCCAATTAACAAATAAAACAAATAAGTAAAAAAGTGATGATGTTTAAATACTGGTGTTAATGTAACAGCCTTATTTTAGTTGCTTGCATTCACTAGTTATTTGTCTAGCTTGCTTAGGCTAGAGCACACTTGGAAAGGAAAGGTACCTGCTGAATGCTTTCCTGAAAGATGGAGAGAAAGCAAGGGGTCCATAGCTCTGTATAGCAGAGTAAAAATATTAATTTTAGTAGTCTTTGAGGTGGTTGCCATATGATGGTGAGACCTGTCATGAATTGGTGAGAATATAATGCAAAGAGTTCTACTAAAATGTTAAAGTCAAGGAAAACATGTAAGTGTAGTGAAATGTGAACAGCTTACTAATTTTACTGATAATTTCAGAGCAGTAGTGAGGGATACTGGAATTATTACTGTTTATTCAGCTTACTGGGAGTGTTGATGCTGGGGACATTGTTGGTGTAAGAATCCAGTAATGTGTATGATGTTCATGTGAACTGTAGTAGCTTAGAAAGATCTAAGATGCACTGTAGGGACCAGCAAGAACTTGGTGTCATGGCTTGTGTGATCACAGTCTGGTTCCTACACTTGTTTGATATTTCTTGTTATGGAATTAATGACAAAGTGCCAGATTGTCATATTATAGAATATCACCTAATTTACAGGTACACTGTTTCATTCTTCATTTCTTACTTTTGCAGTTCTGCTTGGGAATGACCGAAGGCATCTTGCTGTTTTCTCACGAGAGCTCACCACTGTGCCTTTGGTCCCACAAGACAAAAGTCCGATTGCACTGGATTCTGCAAGCTTTGGTGTTAACTGCTGCCATCACTGGACTTGTTCTTATTGTTTCCAACAAAAACCTAACAGAGCAACCACATTTGGTTTCATGGCATAGTGTTCTTGGGATAGTGACCCTAGCTGCCACCTGTGGCCAGGGTCTTTATGGACTTCTTTTACTTTTCCCGGGACTGATTAAGAACTGCTCAGCTGCACGTCTAAAGCTATACCATGCCACTTCTGGACTACTGTGTTACATGCTTGCCACAGTTACTGTTGTTTTAGCAATGTATTCTGGTTGGTTCCAGGCCCAGATAAATGGGACTGCTTGGTACATCTGTGTGGTTGCACCATTTTATCCAGCTCTGGTTGTCATGAACCAAATAACAAGTGCTTACTTACCAAGAAGAAAGGTGGATATCTAATATTTTCCTTATAATGAAAGCACTGTATTCTCAGTTGTATATTGTGATGTATGAACTGTGTTTGGTTGCACTTTTTATTACTCAACAAAGAAGACAGTTAAGTGCCTTGCAGTAGTATATCAGGGTATTATCTCAAGGGAACCTTCATTACACACATGCAGCGAGTGTTACTTAGGTGGACAGCCAACCTGGCAGGAAAGAAGCCTTCTTGCAGCTTATGCTAAGAGTGTGACTAAAATGTAACCAATTATTTGCACACTTTTTTCAGCTTACATAAAACAGCTGTCTGTGTGAGAGCCTTTTGTATTGTATGCAGCTCAATAACCAAAGATGAGTTACTCCATCTCCTTCCACTAATAGTTTACCACCATTTTCAATGCCTTTTTGTCCCTGCTGCATTCATGTCCTGTATGTTCTAATCTCTGATGGCCTTCTTCACTGTTACTTTTAAAAGTGAATCATTGTCACCTTTGTTCTCATGTCTGTTCACACAGTAGTCTGACAAACCCTTAGGTACCTGCATTGGATACTCTTAGTCTCAGTTTGCATACTGTATGCCCCTAGTCATGGTGTTTATCTTCATTTGTTATTGCGTGCTCTTCATTGCTACTTTACCTCTTTCATTCCTGTGTTTTGAATTCTCATTGTTGATGCCTTTTTCTTGTTTTCATTTTTTTAAACCAGATACATTATGTATGTATCAAGATAGAATTAACTTTAGGGATACCAAGTGTGAGCTGCAACAACTGAGGTAATCGAATGCTGGCTGCCTTATTCTAGTTTATTTAGGTATTTTTTTAATTGTGTACCATGGAGTTAGTGCTGTCTCCTCTGGTGTTTTTTGTTTAAAAAAATCTTACTTTGTTGTAAATCTTAAAATCAGGTTAAAGGAGAGAGAGAAGCATATTTGCACACTCTGGCAGAGTCCATGAATACTTGCCTTCTTCCAGCTGCAGACGTACTTCAAGTGAAAATAGAGAAACAACACCTTATAGTAGTGAATGGAAGAAAGATTGTAAATTAAAACTGAAAGGAAAACATTCTGCTGTCAAGTAAATGACTGCATTAGTAAATGCAAATATTTTATTATGTATATTGTATGGATTGGATGATATTTCTGTTGCGTATGCTACAAATGGCTAGAAAATGTATGTGAGTATGTTTTTAAGTTAAACATCAAAACATTTCTGTTTTTCATGACACTGTTGAATCTGAAGGTGTTTTTTTATCTGTCACACAGAACAGATGCCTGTCACTCTCATCAGGCATTGTTATATGCTGCCTTTTGCCTTGTGTGATGTTCATTCATTATGATAGGCTGGGCAACAGACTTCCATGCTTATTGCTTTTCATGTATGTAAACCCAAAAGATGAGCAGTTATAGTGAAATGCAAAATTTGGAGGCAGGAGATGCAGTATTGGGCTTCAGGTAAATACTAAGCTACTGTAAAACTAAAATACTAAAGCTGGACCTTTGGAAAAGGTTAAAATTGTAGCTTGTAGGAGTATTGCAGTTTGCATGTTGCAGAATCTGAAATGGAGGTTGGCATGAACTATGTAGTACTATGCTTGATCAGTGTAAACAACAACATAAAGCAGCAAGCCTTATGATAGTGGGCTGTGACTTTCACAAATTGTAGCTCATCATCTACTCTTTATGCCTTTATTACGTGACAGCAGTGTAGGGCTTATGCATGTCTGGGACCTTTTTTAAAAAACAGTTTAAGTAATGCAGTTTTTGAAAAGACACTAGTGAAGGGAAGGTAAAGGAGTGATTTATGTGTTACATACAAGTGACAATATAAAGTAGATTCCACTCATGGTTTCTCTGTGAAAGTGTTTCTATGGTGACTGGGAATTAGGAAATTGAGTAACTGATGTCATTGGTCCATCTTTATTGCTGTTTGTCGCTCGTTGATTAAGCTAGAATATTATGATGGAATAGTGGATTTTCTTTACCTCATGAAACTTCAAGAAGGATGTAGTAGAGCTGTCTGAGAATTTGCCAGATTTTATTTTTTCATAATCTTGCAAGGGATGTCTGTAAGTTAGTAGGCTCAGAGAAGCATCTTTTTGTACTTCTGTAACTGGAGTTTGGTAGAACTTGTATTTGACACATTTTGTTATACTTAACCATGTAGATATTTATCAGTGTATGCAAAAAATGTATCTGCTGTGGTGCTGCCTTGTGAAGTTATAGTTAACAGATTGTGAAAAGGTCTGTACTGTAGCCTCTTAGTTCTTGACAAAATACTCATAGTGATATAAAATGTCATTGAAATATGAATTATATGTGGTGGCTACATTAATTGTACTTGTCTCACTTTTTGTTTTACTTAATTCAGAGCAAACTTATAGTTTGTCTTTTATCCCTTATTTTCAAGGGCTACCTTTGTAGTCATATGGTATCTTTGGTCAAAACTAAAGTTGTATTAGAATTACAAATTGGACATAGAAAATGATTTTCACTTTTAGACTGCAAAGTTAAGGTTGCTAACAGTTGTTTCTCTGAAAATCAAGGGTTGTATATTTATTTAAAAAAACTGTTCTTATTATTATTTGTTTTGCTGCTTGGTTACTGAGCATGCAACAGTTAAAAGGTTGCTGTTAGCAGGTTTGATCTCTTTTATTGTTGTAAAATTGGTGTAGATGTCACACCCCTTTTGAGTTACCAAACTGCTTTATGAAAGAACTCTTTTATTGTTGTACAGACAAAGAAAATGGATTACATTTCTGTGTATAATTATTTATGCTGTTATTGTTATTGCATCATACATTCCTTGCAAGTGCTGTCACAGAATGCAATGAATGTTGCTAACAAAACTGTAAAGGAGCATATGGTAAGCAGGGTACAGAGTCCAATCCACGGGTGCCTTGGCTAGTGTGTGTGTGTGTTTGTGTGTGTGCACGCAATCTGTACTTTAGTGTAAAGAAACACCTGGTTTGCCTTGTTTTGCCTTTCTTTTTCTATTAATAGCAGAAAGAAGAGATCATTGTCAGAAAGTGTTGTGGTTGGAATACTAGATTTGTGTGTCAGGAAGTGAACTAATGTGCCTGCTGTACTAGGAGGTATTAATGTGGGCCTTATGTAATAACTGTAAGTAAAATATGACCACAGAGTTCAGCGAGTAATGATAAATAAAGGCTATACTGAAAAAAATAGTGGAGTGAGGTACCACAGTATCCAGAATTTACACAGTTCCACCTTTGACCTCAAGTCTAGCTAACATTATAGTTAACTGTAAGAAGTATGTTCTTTGCAGATAATGTAGAGATCTGATATGCAGTATGATTAGTACATACAGTAGGATGGGATTGGTAGAAGACGTCTTTGCAAATGGCTAACAGTGCAGTACATCTCTGTAAGATAATGGCGGGAGGGGGTATTATATAATTGGATCAGTCAGTTTTTATTTGCATTTTTGGGGACTAGGTATGTAATATTGCATGTTAAAACTATAAAATTAGCAAAACATCAGACATTACAATTAAAGATGCATAGCTTATAGTATAGGAGGGTTGCACAGTAGTTTAGAATGGCATATGAATAGCAAGGAGTTTTTCACATTACTGCTGAGCTGTCTTCCATCTTCAAATGGAGTCAGAATGGTTCTATAAAGAAATAGTCAAAATGGCAATAATATAGAGAATCTGGGGTATTCTCCTGGGGTGATCTGTAGGATGATAGGCCACATGGGAAGGCAGTATGGAATGTAGGTGAGAGAAGAGCACAAGAGATGTAATTTTGAGATTAGAGTATCACCAGTAGAAAAATTAATTTTAATTTTTAATTAAAGTTCTTAAAGCATTGTATAGAGTACCACATACAGTTCTAGAGCTGAATCTCCGCAAAGAATTATGCTAGAGGCTTCATCAAGGGAGGTGTCAAAATAGTATGAGATCTACTTTGTCTACTAGTGGCCATGTAAAGGAACAACTGTAGGATTGCAGTAGGTCTGCTTTGGAAGAGAGGGGGCACCGTAGCAGAAATTTTCTATTAATTCAGGGGAGGTAAATTTAATCAAGTTAGAACCTTTTGTAAGATGCAGACGTGTGCTCACCATTTGAAGATGGAAGACAGTTCAGCAGTAATGTGAAAACTCCTTTTCCAAAAAGTGGGGCTGTGGAACAGTCCTCCTAGGGAAGCCATAAGATTGCATTAGACTGTCATGAAATTACTTATTTTGGGGACGGCTTTAGGAAGAAGTTAGATATTAGATAAGTAGGAACAGCAGTTTATCCATTAAGGATAAGCAGTCGTCATCTCCTAATAGATTTGGTTGTGTGTATACCCCATATGTGAAGAAGCTTTGCAGTAGTCCTTATGTACTCACAAAAAGGTGTAGCCTTGGTCTGTAAGCATTAAGGTGTAATTCTGATGGTAAGCACATCCACTGGGAGGTTTGGAATATGTCATTTGTCACTCAAATCCCCGTTTGAATGCTTGAAATGTGTACAAATACTGACTTTTGCATGACATTTTTTTGTAGTGTTTAACATCTATGTGATTAAGGAGGGTGCTGTAAGGTTTGTAAGCCATATTTATTTTTCTGTTTTTGATTTGGGGTCCCACAATTTTTTCCCCTTGAAAATTTGCAGATACTATCCATCGAACATTGTTTGATGACCCACTTGTCCTCAAGTTTTGTGTGTTGTGTACCAAGTTTGTAAGCAATTTGTAAATACAGTATAATGTTATTATTATTTTATTATTATATTATTTTATTACTATAGTAATCTGTTCTCTGTGTGTGTATATGTGTTATATATACATACATAACTGCATGCATGCATGCATTTGCACTAACTGTGTACAATATTTGAAAATTGAATGGCTTTCCATACATAGGAATTAGAGTAGAATATAGCTGTAGCTGTTCACCTGTTTTCCATAATCCATGTTTGAAATAGCATTCACTGGCCTGTTACTGTCTCCTAAGCAACTGGCTAGGAATGTGAGCATGTGTGGGTTCTGTAAAGTGAAGTAATTCTGTTGCTTAGATTTGGAATACTTAACACAAAATTCCCAAAAGAAATGTAAGTGACTCTGTTTACAGCTATAGGATCTGTGTAAGAAAGCATGTCATCAAAAGTCACATTTGCTGCTGCTTCTGTGTACCCTGTCTGTGACATCAAATTGTTTATTTTTTTTATTGCGTGTGTGTGTGTGTGTGTGTGTGTGTGTGTGTGTGTGTGTGTGTGTGCATATATATATATATATATATATATATATATATATATATGTGTGTGTGTGTGTGTATGTATATATATATATATATATATATATATATATATATATTTTTTTTTTTTTTTTTTTGCTGAGCAGTGCAAACTTTTTTCCCATTTTTGTCGTACTGCAGTGATCTGATTTTAACCTGTATTATAGCACAAAATCACTTTGAAATCCAGTAAGACTTGTACCAGGTCCAATGTGATTGACAGCTTGTAGCACTCTCATGGTCTAAGCATGAAAACAGTTACTTTAAATTTTACTGTTATATTGATAATCTATAACAGTTTTTAACTTCAGGAAACATTTTTCATATCTATTTAGCAGAGCCATAGGAAAGCCTATGAGTCATCTTCTCACAGAGAGACTTCTAGAGTTATTGGAATGTTGTCCCAATTACAGGGTATGATAACTGTTCTATTTTCAGCTATGGAGCATTAACATGTATATCTTTACATATACCTTGCAGTTGTACTATTACACGTTTGTGAAACATATTTGTACTGTATTATATTGTGCTACACCTTGAACATACTTTGTCTGTTTTCATCTGCTGTAACAGCTGCTGTGTGTAAATGAGAGCAAGCAAGCTAGGAAGCTGTTTATAAATATAAACAGCATGCACTATTAACATGTATGAAGGAAAACCTAGGTTTGGAGTGTTAAAAGACAGTTTTGTCTTGGGAACAGTCATTTTCACAAATCTTAATGTTTACAGAAATTTGTATCACATTGTATTGATAAACCCGTTTTTGGGAATGATTGTCACAAGTCCTTAATGTTTATTGAAATTGAGTGTTAAGCAAACATTGCTGTTTTTTACACAGATGCTTGGAGCTCTAAGATTCCTTGTTTGTTTCTACTGTATCACACTGATTTCATGGCTGCACCTGGCTATAGTACCGAGCAGGTGTAAACTAATGTGCTGTGTATAAGGTTTTATCTTTCCACGTAATGTTTATTACTGTATCTAAACATCTGGTTTCTCACTAAACTTGGATTTATGTTGCCTCATATTCTTTCTGGTCAGAATAATTTTATTAAAGGAACAACATTATGACAGGTACATGCTTTTGACTATTGAATGATCCTTTTGATTGTTGAATGATAACATAAGCCTTTACTAGTTTGTGCTTTCTCATCTTAGGAAATTATAAAATCATTCTGTGCCTCTGAACATGATTATAAAAATGTGTTTTTCAGACTGTTACTGACCAAAGTGGAAAGAAAGTAATTTTAAAACTTGCACTTGTGAAATATTTAGAAGTTTGGTAGATGTGCAGTGTTAGTTTTCTCAATAGTGTAAAAAAACATGACTTTTAAATTGCAGGTCTGCTCAGTGTTGAGAACCAGCAACTTAGATTAGCATAGTTACTTTGTGCATTTCTTGGACCTTTAGTACTTTTCATGTGTGTTATTTCTGAGATTTTAAAATGTTTTAGTCTGAAGTCTATCAAAGTTTTATGCAGCATCTGATTTTCATAACCTGCTGCTATTGAAATGTTTTTTTTTTTTTTTAATCGGACTTGCATGCCCCAGAAATTGGAGAAACGGTAGGTAAAACATTGTTGGGGTCAATGAGCTGTGTTGTCTTTACACAGCAGTGTCAGAATGATTTCTTAGAGTAACCATTTACTGCGATTTGACTTTTTAAGAGTAGGGTTGTAACTTTTTTATTTTTATATTACTCCATATGGTCTGCTGTGAGTAACATATGCTGCAATTCATTGGAGCATCTTCTGCTTTGATGTAGATGTTCAGATGGCCTTTTTAACCTGTAAGCTATGTCACAGGCAGTAGGACTGCTCAGTATTGAAACTTCTTTTTAGGCTGCCAAGCATCCTCTCCTGTCTATCATACAATATAAATATATTTGCCTGCTTCACCTGATCTGTGCTGTCCCTCACATTCAGTTTGGGGGAGGGAGAGGACAGGCTGCATTCACCAAATTATGGGGGGAAATAATAAGGTGCTAATGATTCCTCTTCTGTCTTCTGTTTGTTATTAGTTGGACACTTTTGACTTGGGCCCTTTTTGGCTCATGACATCACAGCAAACTTTTCATAAGTGTATCTGCTGTAGAGCCGGTGTACCCATTGAAAAGGGCACACAGCACTGTTCTTATTTGTATGACTCTCATAACCCTTATAGATGTGAAAAATCTAAAGTTCAAGATATGTTTGTTAGAGCATTTTTTATCATCTTAGCTGCTCTCATTCATAGATATTTCAAGACCACTGAATCTTATGACCATTCGCGCCTTGCCAGTACCCTCCCTTAGGCTGTACCTTCTGTCTGTAGAATGGCCATACCAATTGATCCCAGGTTAAATTTGTGGATACCCATCCAGCTCATGTTTAAAGGAAGCTAGTGAATTGTACTGTTTATCATAAGGGGAGGTTTATTCTAGAGGTTTGAGATGCACTGGGTTTTAAGCATCTCTCTCCACCATGCTTACCTGTTGGTGAAGATTCCGGTCCTTGGTTTTAGTACTGGTGGAGATACTGGACTTCTGAGATACAGAAGGTTCAAGGCAATTTGCTGTCTAATGGCTGGGTATGTGAGAGAAATTTCCACTCAAAAGTCTGTAAGACCCTGAATTAAAGGGATGGAGCATTTACTTTTTCTTGGTAGCTGGTCTGATCTTTTTGATTGGGGACATTTGGCTCAGTTGAATTTCCTGCAGTTTCTTCTTAAACACTTTCCCCAATACAAACTTTTTTACCAAAATCAACGTAGGTAGTCTGTTCTCTCTCCCTTCATAAAATAAAGAGGGAATTGTCAATCCCTGCTCAGGTGCTTCTTACTTTTTATGCTCTAGCTCTGGTGGATTCATCTGTCTTAAAGTTTGTTGTTAAGGTCAGTACTAGAACTATCAGGATACCTTCTATAGTAGTAATGCGCATCACAGGTGATGATGTTTCATCTTTCTCATTTCAGCCCTTGTATTCAAGGTCAGGTAAGTCTAGGTCTCTTCTTTTCTTCCTTTCAGCTTTGCCATACAGTATGATAACTTTGCATGCTGTCTTGCTTTCTTTTCTGACTCATTGGTAGGTTGTTGGTATGCTGGCAGAAAAGAAAAAGCCATGCTAAAAAGACTACCAAGTGCTGATTTTTGTTAGTGATGCTTTAAGATGACACCCCTTGTCAAAATGCTGATTGCCTTGATGTTGGCTTCAGTGCTACATAATCAGTATCAGTCCTTGCAGGTACTCGTCCTGTGAAAATCAGCACTTTTGACAGTAATTCCTATGGTGTCATTTCTCTCAGCACTGATATTGGTGCTGGGGTTTGTGTCTTTGGTGCTGGTGTTGCCAGCATCCTCACTGATAGCAATGATTTTTCTGCCTCTGGAATTAATGACTGTTAATCTGTGGACTAGATGCGGGCCATTTCCTTGATGCTGACTGTTCCTACATTGACATAGGTGGAGCCTCCAGCTGTATTTGTCTGCTGTCCTTGACAGTTGGCCACTTGACCGGTTAGCATAGCTAGGTAGTGTTTTCACTGACCTTCTATTGTCTGTGTCACTGTGGTCTGCTGCAAAATGAGTTTCATCCTTATCTGTTTCCAATCCACTCACAAAAACGTCACACTAGGGATTAGACAGAACTGAACAGAGTGTCCATGTGGACTCTTCAGCAGAGGAGGAGTAGGTAATTCCCTGACATCACCCAATAAACCTGAAGCTTGTGAAATATCTTCAGTAAATGTAGCAGTACAGTGACTGGTCAGCAGAGGAGGAGTAGGTAATTCCCTGACATCACCCAATAAACCTGAAGCTTGTGAAATATCTTCAGTAAATGTAGCAGTACAGTGACTGGTCTGCAGATCAGTTTGTCTTGCCTCTGTACAGTAGATTGCAGAAAGCCTTTATGTTCTCCCAGTACTACTGATGGATGTCTTAAAAGAAGATGCCACCGGGATTGCTTGGCAGAACAAAGGTATACTAGCACCTATTCCCCAAAAAGACTGGCCATGTCTTATGGAGCATACTGTCTGAGTGGAGACTGCCAAGCCATATACCCTGATATCTGCAGCAGCTATGAATAAGGCTTCATTACATCAGATCCCAGCTGTCCTTTCCTGCTCTGAACAGGTTTGAGAATGCATTTTGCATCCACCACATTGTCTCTGTAGGTTGTAAACTGTAAAATTCAGTATGCAATGGGGCCCAACTAATGAAATACACCAGATGCTGGCAGGGTTTGTAGGTGGGCTCTTTCAGGAACATGTTGACCTAGGCCTTCACCTTCTCAAGCATGAGCAGCCTCTTGGTCTACAAGATCTACAACATGGCAGAAAAGGCTGTTCTATAACGGTTTTTGCCAAGGACATAAAATCCTAATTGTGGGTAAGAAATTCCACTCTACAGCATTCTTCTCTTGCATCAGTGGAGCCAGCCTTGGATGTTGTTCTGGCATTAGCCTTTTTATTTATGTATTTTATTTTACATTTGTTTACTGGGAAAGTCCGACTGGGCATACATCCAATTTTCAGCAGAGGCCCTGAGAGGAAAGCTCCAGAAAGATTAGTACAGCAAATACAGTAAATAAAATACACATGTTAAAGTACAGTACAGTGTCAAAAGTTAATAAAGTACAATTTCAAGGCCAAGAAAGGAGCAAAAAGTAAATATACTATAAGGAGCACAGTGTGTTACAATAAACAATACAGTTGAAAGGACATTTTGTTCAATCATTTGGTTACATTCATCAGTGGCTAATACAGTAAACACACATTGATTAAGAGTTTAGAAAGGTGTTGTTACAAGCTTTCATAGAAGGTTAAGGTATGATATGATCTAATTAAATGAAGCTACCCAGGGTCAGAACAATTACATAACCAAGAACTATGTAAACAAGGCTGGAGGAGATTTTTGAATTTATTTTTGTTTTCTGTGGTCCTAAAATCTACAGGGATGGTATTCCATGCTCTTGCAACAGAAATGGAAAACAAGGAGTCCCCTGAGCTATTATTGCTTTTGCATGTGTCAGCCAGTGCTTTATTGGTAGATCTTAATAGGCATTTGTTAGAGTAGATACTAAGTAGACCTTGAAGAGCAGGAACTCTATCGGGATAATATATAATTAGATGGGCTATTGTAAGCTGGTTGTATGTGAGCAGGTTGGGTAATTCTAGCCAGGATAGTTGCTTGATTGCTATGCAGTGATATGTCCTGAAGAGTGAGTCAGTAGCAAACCTAGCTATTTTATTCTAGCAATGTTTAGTTAAAATCTGCTTTGTTTAGGTTGATGAGTGTGGATAGTAGGTGGGTTCTTGCAATTGTGGCTTTACTGTCATTGGTGAGCTACTTTTTGCATCTATATAGGGTTTCAAGTTTTTTATGGACTTTCTTTATTGTCTGTGCAATGTGCATATTGAATTTCATGTTGTGATCAATGATAACACTAGAAGTTTGATGTGTTGGACAGGTTTCATCAGTGGTAAAGGACTCTTGTGTCAATTTCTGAAGTTGAGGGAATGATGGGGTGGAGCAGATTAGAGTGGAATCATTGGCATACTGGACTAGAGTAGCGTGCCTGGTAGCTTGGTGGAGTTGTTTGGTGAATATGTTGAAAAGAAGAGGTCCAAGAGTGGATCCTTGGGGGATCCCTAGGATGACAGGAGGGGACATAAGGAGTTTTGCCAATTTACTGCTTGTTGCGGGTTGGTTAGATAGTCTTGAAACCATGCTAGTATGGAGTGGCTGAGATTAAGGTGGAAGACAGAAGAAAGGAGTTTGGGATGGGAGACAGTATCAGAGGGCTTGGAGAGATCTAGGAATACAGTGGATACAAGGTTACCATTGTTTCGATGTTGGTTTACTATGTTGGTAAAGCTAATAAGGGCTGTGGTAGTACTGAGATTAGGGCGGAATCCATGCTGGGTGTTGTTTAGCAGTCTATTATTGAGGAGTTAGTGCACTATTTGGGAATCTATACAGTTTTCTAGGATTTTAGATAAGGGTGATAGAATGGCAATTGGATGGTAATTAGATAGTTCCATAGAGTTACCTCCATTATGGAGTTTTATTATATGTGAAATTTACCACAGAGAAGGAACACGATGTTCATCGTGTTACCCTGCTGCAGTTGTCACACTTGGGTTATCCTGTTGTCAGGCGGTCCCGCAGTCGGCCATCTTGGTCCGGCGTCAGTTGCTGTTGCCTCTTCCCTGACGTCAGTGCGCCAGGGGTATATATAATGCAACCGACGCCATTTTCTTCCTTCTTTCTTGCTGCACGGTGCCCGAAGCAGAAGCAGTTCGCAAGTGCCGGTCGGCCGACTACTGAGATTTTCGAATTCGTATTTCAGACTGAAGTCTTCTATAAAGCTAAGTACCCCATTGGGGAAACTTGTCTTGCTTCAGACCGATGTCAGAAAAAGTTAACAATTGTATTTCTTGTGGGAAGCAAATACCTCATAAGGATTTTCATTCTTATTGCATACCTTGCCTAGGCCCAGACCACGACGTCACTTCTTGTCGGTTTTGTGCTAGGTTTAATAAGCGTACTATTAAAAGACGCTTTGATTTCGCATGACACTACTTCGGTAGGAAATTTAACTACAACATGCCGTCGGAGCAACCGACTACCGGCGTGCACAAAAAAATGCAGGAATAAGGACAGGCAGCCCAGGCCTAAGCCAGATTCCGAGGCCTCGGCTGATCCGGTCTCCGGTTCTCCGGTCCTCAGTGAGGCTCCGTCGCAGCCCCTGACTACCGCAGATCTGGAACCCGAGACCGCTACGGAAATTTTGACGGAATGTACCAGGCCGATTTAGCCTTTTACTTCAGGCCCTTCTGACGACTTTGCTTCAAAAGACGTCAGTGCTACAGAAATGCCATCGGTTTCTGAAGGCGTTTTCAGACCGACGATTCTCACCATTAAAATGTTTTCTAAGTCGAAGACTCCTTCTAAATCTAAAAGGACTGCACTTCAGTCTCCTGTTCAAGGCCCTATGCCTAAGAAACAGATGCTCAAAATGGCTGAAGATTTGATTTCTTTAATCAGGGGTTCACAGCCCCCTCTTGACAAAAGGCCTAGACAAGAGGAAGATTTTGCTTCCTCTGAGCAAATGTCCATTTCTTCAGACTCCTCTGAGGACCAAGACTATTCCTTCTCTCCTTATGAAGATTCTGATGCTGAGGACTCTTTTCCCTCAGCTTCTCCTCCTGAAGACTACTCCTTTGGGGAAACTTTACACACTATGAGGGAACATTTTCACTGGGAAGGTCAAGACTACTCTAATTAAAAGAAAAGGCTCAGAGAGTTTCTTTTACTCCCCCAACACAGACCACTTGCCATCCCACCAGTTTTGGACATTGTGGATGATGTCTATTTAGAATCCAGTTTCAACCCAGACTCTCTACCTCCTGCTCCGGCTAAGCCTGACAGATATTACAGAGTGCCTGATTTCCACAAATTTCTTTACAAAAGCCCAATAGCTGACCCAGAGACCATCTCCCAGGGTCCCAAGGGGGCTAAGGCTTCTATGGCTAAAAACCCAGTACCTTCTGAGAGGGATTCCAGAGCACTAGACAGGTGGGGGAAAAAGGTTTACACCTCAGCCACACTAGCTATGAGGGCATTGAATTGTCAATTTCATATGCTTAAGTATCAGCAATTTCTAATCTCTCACTTAAAGCAAAGAATAACCACTCTCCCTCAACAATCTGAATTGAAAGAAGTACAGGATCTGTTGCACGCCACTAAGCAGGTGGGCAAACATACCGCACAATGTGGGTTTGATTCTTTGGAGGCCTCCTGCAGAGCAGCTGTCACTGGGTCCATTATACGTAGGCATGCTTGGTTAAAGGAACAAACTCTGCTTGATCGTGTTAAAGCAAAACTACTAGATGCTCCCTTACAGCAGGATGTTCTTTTTGGAGTTAAAGCAGAAGAAGTTTTAAAGAAAATGAAAGATAAGGCAAAATCTATGCAGACAGTCAAAGATTTCCTACAAGTACAACCCCCTCGCTTCAGCAGAAACTGGCAAACAAAAAATTGGTCCTTTCCAGCCACTGACAGACTGCAGAGGGGTAAATACAGACGCCCAAGGGGCAGAGGACAACCACAAGCCCAGTAGAAACCTCGCCAATGGGGCACTACAACACAGAAGGGAGGAGAAGACCAGTCTCAATCAGAAGGCAAACTCAATGACTTGCACCTCATCTGGCCAAGCAGTACTCTCTTGGCAGCCCCCTTGGGGGGAAAACTCACACTTTTTGCAGACAACTGGCACGTAGTCACAAAGGACAAATGGGTCCTAGACATAATTTTACGAGGATACAGATTCCACTTTCACACCTTGCCAATGTAAAGAGGAATGCCAAACCTGCCACAAAATCAATGGGCAGAGGCACAAAAGCAAATTACAGCTCTCATGGACATGAGAGCTATTTAACTGGTACCTACTCGAGAGCAAGGCCAAGGATTTTACTCAAGACTCTTTTTAGTGCCCAGAAAGGACAATGCCTGGAGACCAATTCCGGACCTTTCAATTCTAAACACTTACAAGTACCCAAATTCTAGATGCTAACACTACAGCAGCTACTTCCCATGTTGGGCAAGGAAGCATGGCTAGTAACATTGGACCTGAAGGAGGCATACCTGCATGTCCCTATCAGACAAAGTTGCAAAAGATACCTCCGTTTCATTGCAGGTTCAACCCATTACCAATTCTCTGCACTGCCCTTTGGCTTATCTACTGCGCCCAGAGTTTTCACAAAATGCCTGGCACCAGTAATTGCATACTGCAGACAAAGAGGAAATCAAATATATCCATACCTGGACGACTGCCTCATCCAAGCAGAAAGCAAAGACATTGTCTTACATCATCTGGCCTTTGTAAAGCATCTACTAAACTGCCTGGGGTACACAGTAAACGAAAAGAAGTCAAAACTAGTACCCTTACAAAAAATGACATTCCTGGGTGCCAGCTTGAATACAACAGCCCAGAAGGCTTATCTTACGCCAGACAAGCAACTACAACTGACTCAATATTTCAAGACAGTGGCAACAAAGACCCAATTAACTGCAAGAAAAATTCTGCAGGCTTTGGGCTTCATGGCATCTTGCATACTAATAATACCATTTGCAAAGCTGCATATGAGGAAATTACAGTGGTACCTAAAAAGCATATGGTCTCAACACAGCCACAGCTTGGACACAATGATATCTCTCATTCCCTGCCTACAACAGGAATTTCTATGGTGGTCACAGGCATGTCACCTCAACAAGGGTCAGCCTTTTACCTTGCCCCCAGCCAGGCAGACTATCACAACAGATGCTTCAGACTACGCCTGGGGGGCACACATGGCAGGACAATGCATTCAAGGCCTATGGACTGCAGATCAAAGAAATCTGCACATAAATCAAAAAGAGATGCTACCTGTACAGAAAGCTCTGACAGCCTTCAAGGATCTATTACATCCAGGACAACTTGCAATAAAGATGGACAACACCACAGTAATGTGGTACATAAACAAACAAGGGGGGTACACATTTCTACCCTCTATGCAGGCAAGCAATGATCCTTATGGAACACAGCTCTGGCCTACCAAGTCGAGTTACAAGCTCAATTCCTGCCAGGACAGAACAAATTGGCAGACGACCTCAGCAGAAACATCAAAGATCCCCACGAGTGGAAACTAGATCCACAAATATTTGCAATGATAACTCAAAAATGGGGCCTTCCAAACATAGACCTGTTTGCCAGTCCTCAAAACTACCAACTGACAAAATTTTGTACAAGGACATTCCACCATCAAGCTTGGAAAGTGGACTCTCTCTCTTTCAGTTGGAAAAACCTGACAGCATATGCCTTCCCTCCATTACCTCTCTTCACAAAGGTTCTTTTGAAGGTCAAAAAGGAGAGACCATGACTGATTCTCATAGCCCCAGACTGGCCACGCCAGCACTGGTATCCGCTATTGAAAATATGGCCCACAGCCCACCATGGATATTGCCTCAAATACCCCATTTGCTCACACAACAAAACAAACAGATTCTTCACAGCCAGCTCAAAACTTTAAATCTGGCTGCATGGCAAATCAACTAAACATCCAACCAGCTCCTATTTCACAAGCAGTTCTGGATGTTATTCTGGAAGCCAGGAGGCCAAGCACCAGGAAGGCTTATTCGGACAAATGGAAAAGGTTTTGTGCCTGGAACCAAGCTAAAGGCAAAGACACAATTCAGCCTCACATGCCTCACATTCTACAGTATTTAGCTGAGATGTTGCACAAAGGACTTTCCTTTTCCTCAATTAAAATCCATGCTTCAGCTATTTCAGCTCACTACAACACGGATCCACCTTTATTTTCACATCCTCTTCTAAGGCAGTTCCTCAGAGGGGCAAAAACATTAGACCACCCAGGAGAGCTCCTACACCAACATGGGACCTCAACTTTGTTCTGGAAAAACTAACGCTACCTCCCTTTGAACCAGCTTTCTCTGCAGATCTTCAGTTCCTATCATGGAAGACTGCCCTGCTCCTAGCAATAACTTCAGCTAGGAGAGTCTCAGAGCTACAGGCACTAATGGCAGTGGAACCTTTCCTCATTTTTCATCAAGACAGAGTTTCTCTACGAACTAATCCTTCCTTTATGCCTAAGGTGGTTTCCAGTGTAGCTTTAAATCAAACCATCCACTTACCCACCTCCTTCCCCAATCCACAGAACAAAGGTGAGAGACTCCTGCATTCCTTGGACATTCATAGGCAGCTTCGTTACTACTTGGACAAAACTAAGGCTTTCAGAAAAACTGACCAGCTCTTTGTATCCTATGCTACAGCTTCTCAAGGGAAGGCTATATCTAAGCAAACCATTTCTAAATGGATAGGTCATTGCATACGTTTCTGCTATACCCATCATGGGAAACCAGTTCCTGCTACCATTAGATCCCACTCTACCAGGGCAACATTACCTCTACAGCCTTTCTCAGGGGGGTTCCAACCAAGGAAATTTTAGAAGCTGCAGCTTGGAGTTCAGTACACACCTTTACCAAACACTATCACTTACCTCTTTACTCTAAGTCCAGGGCGGGATTCGCCACTGCAGTTCTGCAGGGCCTTATTGCCTCCACTAACCCTCTATGATACCTCCCCCCTACCTTAGCTTTGGGATTCAACCCAAGTGTGATGACTGCAGCAGGGTAACACGATGAACATAGTACAGTTTTGTACCTACCATAAATGTAGATGTTCGAGTGTTCACCCTGCTGCAGTCCAGGTTACCCTCCCTCCATCCCTTCTGATCTACTGGCAAAATCTCTTCTATGCCTTACTGATGTATTTGCTTATAGCTGAAGGGATTTTGTGTTTGTGCAGTGTCCACTCCATTTGGTACTAATTCTGACCACCTTTTTGGGGGCACCTGACATCTGAGGCAAGGAAAACTGAAGAAAATGGCGTCGTTGCATTATATATACCCCTGGCGCACTGACATCAGGGAAGAGGCGACAGCAACCGACGCCAGACCAAGACTTTGGAATTCCGTCCGACTGCGGGACCGCCTGACGACAGGATAACCCAAATGTGATGACTGCAGCAGGGTGAACACTCGAACATCTACATTTATGGTAGGTACAAAACTGTACTTTCTGATAAAACGGTGGTTCCTTTTATCTGTCCTAATTTCTTTTTTTCTTTGTTCCTTAGTTCCTGGTATGCCTGTTAGTTTGAGTTTTATGTTGATGCCACAAGTCCCATGCTTTATCTGTTTTAGTAATAGATGGGTATCTCTAGTCAGCCAAGGGGCATAGTTGGATTTAGTTTTGACAGTTCTGATGGGGGCAAGATTTTATTTATTATTATTTTATTTTATTTTACATTTGTTAACCGGGCTGGTCTATCTGGATACATATCCGTTTTCAGTAGAGGCCCGAGGAGAAAAGCTCCAATACACAATAGAAGTACATATTTAAATTGCAAGATTCAAAGTATTGTTACAACAAGAGAATACAGCTTACATATGCAGGAATGAAAATTTACATAGATGTTATATAAGACTAAAGGACAGACAGGAAATTATACACAAAACATTTATTTCGTTAAAGATACTGAAAAATAGACTGAAATCAGAGATTTTCCTTATTACTAAAAGGAAAGAGAAATTTTAGAGATCTGCAATTAGGGAAATGGGCTAGGGAAGTGGAACTAGAAGTTATGAGATATGTAGTTAGTCAGGTTCTCGATGATTTAGAATGTTTAGAAAAGTGTTATTGAAGTAGTCTATGGCACTTTCCAGGGGGAGAGATGAGAGTGGTCTCTAGTTGCATTGATTAAGTGCAGATATGAAGTCATGTCTTTTGAAATTCTTTGTATTCCAGATTTGTTGGAGGGTGGAGGATTTTAATGGATTCACTTGGTGTCTAATTATAAATGTGGGAAAGTGGTCACTGAAGGTGTCTGGAAGGGAGTCTGAGAGGTAGGATTGAGAGTAGACCTTTGGGGTGGGGGAGCATAACAACCATGCTCCTTTCCAGCAGAGTAACAGTTTTAGAAATCTGGGGTACTCATCACTCTACAGGCAGCCATGGTCTATTTACAGGTAGGTCATAGCAGTCCTGAGGACTTGTCTAACTAGCCTAATCTGGAGGCAGTTGGAGGGTGTCACAGATGGGGCAAGGGGTTGCATTTCCTTTCACTTGTCACTTGGAAATAACCAAGGACAAGAGGGTGAAGGAGATGATATCTAGTGGATAACTTTTTTTCATTTCTCCTTCCCCTCAGCTCCCTTATTGCACCTTGCTAGTGTTCTAAAACATCAAAGAAAGAAGTATTAAATCTTGTACAAAAAAAGCTATGCAGGAGGCCTAACATAACCTCACATGCTTGGGATTTGATTTGGAGTATTTCTGATGGGTATCAAGCCGGTTCTAGATTTCAGTGGCCTAAATTCCATTGTTGTAAAGAAGCCTGCCTTATGTTCATACTATACTTGTTGGAAGAAAGTTGGATGTGTGGCTTAGACCGCCAAAGATGCCTACCATCACATAAAAATCAGAGTCATTGAGGTTGTATTTTAAAGAAGAGCCAGTCACTGTCGATATATGGATTCCCATTGCTCTCATCTCTGTACTGAGGGTGATTTGCAAGTGTATGTGAGTGCAGAAAGCCAAGATATTCCCTTACTTAGGTGATTGGCTTCTAGCTGCTGCCTTCATGAAAGCTCTGGCTCATAATAGGGAGTATAACACTGGACTTACAGAATTTACAGCTGACTTCCAAAGTTCATTTTGGAAGCAGCCCTAACTTTGCTTTTCATCTGATGCACCCTGACACCAGTCTTTCTGTTGCCACACTTCCCCTGGACAGATTATTTGCCCTGCAGAATGCATTAGGTTAAATTCCATTTACATTAGTCCATGTAGGTGAACTCTTGTCTCAAAATACTAGGTCTCCTAATTGTGGCAGCTGGTACCTCATGCCAAAGTACAAGTGAAATTCTTTCTGTGGACTGTTTGAGTTGCTGGTCTCATCATCTCACTCATCTGTCCTTTCATATTGCACTTTCTAAAGCTTGTAGATCCTAGTGCTGCTTGGGAAGAACCCTCTTGACAGGAGGGAATCCTTTTCAGTTGTAGACTCCTTTGGTACAAGTTGCTGTCTACATCTCTGCTGTAGAATGGGGGTACACACTGGGCAGACAGTCTAGGGTGCCTTTCACCTCTGGAGTTTTATCTGTATATAAATGTGTTAGAAATGAGGACAGGTCTTCTGACCCTGTTAACCTTTCAGGGTACTCTTCCACAAGTAGTCATACCAGTACACTCTGACAGTGGGGCAGTTGTATGGTATATCAAATGAAGGGGGGATTGATCATATGCACTTTGAGAGGTAATCAGACTTTGGTTGTGGGCCGTTCACTCCAGCTGATTCCCTGTAGCTAGTTGCATTCTGGAGGAGGCCATTTCAATAGCAGACCACCTCAGCTGCTGTCTGCTAATCCTCCACAAATGGCCTGAGAGTCATCGTGTGACAAGGAAGCATTTACATCTTTGGAAGAAAGTGCAGTCTGACTTACTTGCAACCAGCAGAAAATGCCAGAAATGCTTCCCCTAATTACAGGATCCACCTAAGGATGCTGTTATACACAGATGCCTTCCTGGCCTTTTTGATGATTTTCATTTAGAATGCCAGGCATCTTAAGGCCGAGGTTATTCACATAGCTTCTTTCCAACCTCTTGGTCTGCTGTCTCTTCTGTCAGGCAGACTACATCCATACCTGAATTTTGTAAAACAGAACAGAATATGACTTCTGCAATTCACTAAAATAACCAGTAATCCAACCTTTTATGAATCTGGCAGTTAGGGCAGAGATCAAATCTGAACTGTTAATGTCTAGTCCAAGGTTTGATTCCCCCGGCCTCCATTTGCTTCTTGTGTGACTGAATTATTTAGTTAAATAGATAATTTTCTATGACAACTATGAAATTGGATTAGGTTTCTCAGTGGTCTCTTGGACTGCATACTTAGTAATTGCATATGAAACTATGATACAGTAGTAGAAAACATTTTGTCATCCCAAAGGCCTTCCATCCACAAATCTTAAGGGTAAATAGGCTTGTTTTTCCATTTGGGCAGCCAGACAAATTTCTGAAGGCATTTTAGGTCCCTCTGCTTCTTTTATGCATTATCGCTCTGTGACGCCCCAACACGGGCCCAGTAATCAAGGAGCTTCAATTTCACAGTTGGCAACAGTGGGGGGATGTACACACTGGGAGGATAAGTACATACACAGTAAACTACAATTTCCCTTAAGAGCACACATATGCCACAGTCAGTCTGGGGCTGGTTTCTCCCTCTTTCCAGATCCCCATTAAGACTCCCCACTGGCACAGCTATAGAGTTGAGACCTTAGCCAGGGTTCCATGCCAATTCCTTAAACACTCTCTGTCCAACCAGTGCTCTGTGTCCCTGCCCAAGTAGATGACACACTCATGGAGATTTGTTTTACACACACACACACACACACACACACACACACACACACACACACACACACACACGCACACACATGGGAAAGTCTGATGCAGGTTTATTAGCTATGCCCCCTTTGGCCCAAACTACAAGGTAGTTATCACTGCCATCAGAACCCTTATCAGCTACTTTAAGGCCCTTAACAAAGGGTGTCCAATCCTACTGTGTAATGTTACTATTAATCCAAATGGTAGTTTGACCAAGAGCAAGGCTATTAGTATGCAAGATTAAGTATCTCAGAATTTAAATATGTCTCACAAATATCAGCCACAATGAAAGGTTTGAATATGTTTAATTATAAATAATAAAGAACAAGAAAATACTCTGTAAATAATCATAGTTACACCAGAGTTCAAAATCTTAGGAAATATTTAAAACAGCAGTGCATGACAGTCTCAAACAAATAAAAAAAAAACATCTAAATTAAGCTCAGCTATATTTCTGACTATATCTAAAATAATTGTACTGTTCCCTAGACTTACTTACAGAGCAAGCACACAGATGTGGTGAGTGAATGTTCTTATCAGGTCAAAGACAAAATACAAAATGCCCAGTCTCTCTCTCTCAGAGACTTCTTAAATTAATATTTCAAATATTACTGCTGGGGTAGCATGCAGCATGACATCACTTCTTGTCATCTGACTATTCCAGGTGAAAACTACCACCGTTGCACCTATTAGCATTTGGCATCTACATATGAAAATACATAAACAAGAACTTCTCATTGATCTAAGGCAGATCCTGGAAGTCATAAAACAAACACTTCCAAGACAATACAAAAAAGTTCTAGGCATTGGGTCTGCTACTCCACTGAAAATGAAAGATGTTATATAGTCCTATCTCGCCTACATTTTTACCCATGGGTTCGGAGCCGAATATCGGCTCTGACTTGGCTGAATTTTTCTAGCTCGAAGTCTTTCATTAGCTGGGCTAAGCAGGTATCCCAAGGTGCACTGCTCCATATCCCCAGATCTCGTTTGCCGCTCATGTAGCTCGGACGTGGTCTCGCTTGGCTGTGGCTAAGTACCTTTTTTCTTGTCTTAAGAAAAGTATTTTGGCTCATATTCAAAGCTATTTTCATAGCTATTTGTCTAAAGTGTTGCTGTTGACGTGTGATTGTTCGTGAGGTATTCCGCTGACTGTTCCCTCGGGCTAGGCCCATTTCAGTTAGAGGGCCTAGTCCTCCTGTTCTTGCCTTCTGTGTGTGTATGGTCTAGACTGTTTAAGTTAGAGGTTTGGACCATCCCCTTTCCTCGTGGTCATCACCCCCTTTTGTTGAGAGGTTGGTACTTGTTCTGTAATTTGTGTGTTTGGTCACTGTTCAGTGTTCGTTCCTGCGTTTTGTGGTGTGGGAGCCTGTTAGTTCTTCTCAGACTTGTGTTTTGTCTTTTGGTGTGAATAGTAAGATGTCCAAAGATCCGAAGGAACACAAACCTTCTGGTTTCAAAAAGTGCTCCAAATGTGGGTACAAAATGTCCATCACTGATGGGCATTCCATTTGTGTTTATTGCCTGGGAGCCATTCATCTGTAGGAGTCCTGCAGTTTTTGTCATGCGTTCAGTCCTAGAGTTCTCCAAGAGAGAAAGAATAAGCTAATTTTAAAGGGACTCTTGAAACCCTCTTTTGAAGATGCTATGGATTCGTCTCCCGGTGGAAAATCTAAATCTGGCAAGTCAAAAAAGAGATCTCCGGCTCCGTCAGCTACATCGGAGCCTCTGGAGAAGATCTCAAAAACTGCATCAACCTCCTCAGCTCCACTGACCTCGGGGCCACAGGAGGTGTCTGTTTTGACGGAACCGGTGTCGGCTCCAATTTTATTGGAACCTCTTAGGAGCTGATCGCCCAGTATCAGACCAGTTTCTCTTGCGAGGAGATCTCAATCTCCCTCCCTGTCTTCCAAATCCCCCAGGACCCTTTCAGATGTAGATGTTGATAGGATGGTTCAGTGGCTCCTCCAGTCACCGGTTTTGGCAAAATTATTTTCGGCTCCGGCCCAGTCGGCTCCGGAACCAGTCTCGACCCTGTCTTCGATCATTCCTCCTCCGAGCGTATCTCTGTCTTCAGAGCCGGAGTATTCCGCGTCGTGTGATGTTACTAAGCCGGCTCCTATGGCCCCTTTGGCTCCATCGGTACTGACATCGGCTCCTTCCTCGGGGTTCGGGACTTGGGATTCTTCGGTTGGGCCCGAGGGGGATGTCTTGGGGCTTATTTCGGTCCTGAGCCTCCCTCTCAGTGCCTCGGCTCCGGGAACTCCGACCCCCGTCTTGGCCTCAGAGGCCGGTCACTCCTCGGATTTGGGGGGGGCCTGCCTTCAAAGCTATGTGGACCACGCTGGCCAGATTGTCAGCTACATCAGGCGGGTCGGTCACTCTGTCCCCCACCACTCTGGTGAGAGCTTCTGATCACCACCCATCCATGGACAGCAGAGCACCAGGGCCTAGGGATACCCCCACGAGTGGTCTCCAACTTTCTGAGGGTCCCTCAGAGTTCATGCTTGAGGAGCCCTCTAGAAAGAAGATGTGCAAGAGGAAGCACATAGACTACCAGGATGAGTCCCTCACCTTTGATACTGACCTCGAGGAATCGGAGGGGTCCCCCAAGTCATTCTCTGACAATGTTTCCTTCTCCGACATCCTGGAGATACTGAAACAAAGAGGTGACTGGCCGTCCAAAGCCCCCTCCAAGGAGGAGTCAGTATTCCTTAAGGCCTTTGGTGCTCAGCCCTCCGCCTCCTGGGTGTCTCCACCCTTCGACGAGCTCCTTGAACTGATGTGTCGAAGAGTGTGGGAAAACCCTGATTCCATACAACCCGTGCCCAGGCGTCCCAACAAGGTCCTTTCTGCTCCCCAGGGCAAAGAGTTTATGTCTAAAGGAGTCCCTGTAGATGCCATGGGGGTGGCGGCAGCCACTCAGAAAGAAGTAGCAGAATCTTCTTCATCCATCCATCCTCCTAACAATCTAGGACCATGGATTGGTACGGGAAGCGTACCCTCTCATCAGCAACCTTTACCTTACAGTCACTGAATTACCTGTCCCATTTCACTCGGCTCCAGAGAGATCTCCTCAAGGAGTTAGGAGATACTCTTGCGGGTAACGTTCCTGAGGTGGTGGCTCAGATGGTTAACGCCCAGGTCTCTACCCTCAATTCCATTGTCAACTCATCCATGCGGCACATTTTGTATGCAGCTGAGGGAGTGGGTAGGGCAGCAAGCTCAGGAGTCGCCCTCAGAAGGGAAGCCTGGCTGCGCCTGTGTCACTTTGCTGAGGCCTTCAAGTCTTCCTTCACTGATGCCCCCCTTTGATGGTTCCTCCTTGTTTGGGACCAAAGTGAAAGACACCCTCACCAGGTGCGAACAAGAGGGAAATACCCTGTCTGCCATAGGGGTCCATTTTTCCCTTCCTTCTAAGCCTTATCCCAAGGCCCAGCAGGGGGGGATGTGGTTCAAGAAATCACAGAGGTTTTTTCCTGCCGCACAGGGTGAACCCCCCCTCCAGAGGCAGAGGAGGGGGAGGTTATTCAGGGAGATGCCATCCCAGAGGCAGAGGGGACCCCCGCAATTCGGGAGACTGTGATTCCTTTCGTGGCTCTCCCTACTCTCGTTCCTGATAGAGCGCCCGGCTGTGCTTATCCGGAGCCAGTCGGGGGTCGAATTTCGTTATATCCGGAAGCCTGGGAAAGCATCACCCAGGACCGATGGGTATTACGGATAATTTCCGGAGGTTACCTCATTCCATTTACATCACACCCTCCTCCAATCAGAAAAATCCCAGACATTCCACCCAGTCAAAGGGATCAAGCAGCCACAGCGGTCTCAAAGCTGCTAGAAAAAGGGGCCATCCAGCGTGTCCCCTCAGACCAAATCAGATTAGGGACTTACTCAAGATTCTTTTTGGTGCCAAAAAGAACAGGGGACCTGAGACCCATATTAGATCTCAGCCAACTGAACCATTATGTACACAAGTCCAAGTTTCGTATGGTCACGCTACAGTCGATTCTCCCATTGTTGGGAGAGGAGGTATGGATGTGCTCCATCGACCTCAAGGATGCTTACTACCATGTAAAGATGGACAGGGCATCCAGGAGTCATCTACGCTTCTGGCTGGGAGCCAGTCATTTCCAGTTTCAAGCCCTACCCTTTGGTCTCACCACAGCCCCCAGGGTGTTCACCAAGTGTATGGCGGTGGTGACGGCTCACTTGAGACGTCAGGGATTCCAAGTGTTTCCATATCTGGATGACTGGCTCCTTACCGCCCCCACCAGGCATCAACTAGTTCAAACCAGAGATACTACCATTACTCTATGTCATCAATTGGGTATAACAATAAATTGGGAAAAATCTGCTTTATTGCCCTCGCAGCATGTCACCTTTATAGGAGCAGAATTAGACACCATTCGAATGTGAGCATTCTTACCGCAGGAGAGGATCAGAGTCTTACAACAGCAGATACACATGCCGATGCCACTGAGGCAAGTGAAGGCAAGATGGGTTCTCCAGCTCCTAGGGACCATGGCAGCGACAATTATGTTGGTCCCTCTAGCGAGATTGCATATGAGAATTCTCCAATGGTTCCTCTTTGTTCAATGATCCCTCCAGAGATTCCCACTTTCTCACCCCATTTTGCTCATGGACAGATGCAAGCAGGATCTCGGTTGGTGGCTTTTCACCAATAATTTGAACGGGGAAGGCCATTCGTTCCACCCATTCTGGTTGCCATGGTGACCACAGACACCTCCCAGATGGGGTGGGGGGGGGCATTATCTTGGCAGGACAGTCCAAGGCACGTGGCAAGAACACGAGATACATCTGCATATAAACGTCTTAGAGAAGAGAGCAGTGCTACTTGCGTTGCAGGCACTTCAAAGTGTTCTACCTCTAGGGACAATTGCGATACACTCGAACAACATGTCAGTAGTGTGGTATCTAAACAAGCAAGGGGGAACCAGGTCTTACCCTCTTTGCAGAGAGGCCATGCGAGTGTGGCATTGGGCAGTAACTTCCCAATGGTTTCTGGTGGCAACTCACATTCCGGGGAAGTCCAATGTGATTGCGGAAAGGCTAAGCAGAGCTATTCTGATGCCTTATGAGTGGTCCCTGAATCACCTGGTTGCAGAGCAAATCTTCAGCAGATGGGGTCAGCCTTGCTGCAACCTTTTTGCAAGCCCCCTAAATGCAAAATGCAGCGACTCCTTTACGCTGATCCCCCCACAGGGGGAGTCACCCAGGGACACTCTGGTTCACGATTGGTCCTCTGGTCTGCTTTATGCTTTCACTCCGTTTCTCTTGCTGTCAAAGGTGATTTAGTAAGCACAATCCTTGGGAAGCAGAATGATTCTGATAGCAAAACTTGCCTTGTCAAGTATGGTTCCCCTTTCTTCAGCAGTGCATTGTGGATACTCCTTGGACTCTGGACCCTCAACCAGATTTACTGACACACATGTCGGGACAGTTCCACCTCTCCCCGATGACCCTCCGGCTGACAGCCTGGCTACTCTAATTCCATCGTTAGTTAGGCTTCATAATTTCTCACCAGAAGTGGTTCATATATTATCGTCCTCTCATAAACCATCCACTAGAAAGATTTATTCTAGTAAATGGAAGAGGTTTTCCATGTGGGCACATACCCGAGGCATTAATCCTTACACAGCTCCAATCGCTTCAGTCTTGGAGTTTTTGTCTATGCTTTTCCATCAGGGTTCCACATCAGCTACCATCAAAGTTCAATTGGCAGCGATCTCTAATTTTCATGTAGCGAATGAGCCTAGTCTCATGGCTCATAGACTATGCAAAGCATTCCTGAAGGGTACTCTGTTGCTTCGTCCCCCAGTGTCTGAACCAATCATGCCCTGGGATCTCAATTTTGTTCTACATCTATGGCCTATCAAGCCAGATTGTCAATGGAGGATATATGTGCTGCAGCTACTTGGGCTTCTCCTCACACATTTGTTTCTCATTACAAATTGGACGTGGTTTCCAGGGGCAGGTCATCCTTTGGCTCCACAGTTCTCAGGAGTATTTTCCTATGAGCCACCCAGGATGTAGGTGCTAGGGATGCTGTCCCATGTGTAAGAATGTAGGCGAGATAGGACTACATAACATCAAGAAGTTATGTACTCACCATAACGTCCGATGTATGTAGTCCATCTTGCCTCACATTCTTACTTACCCCCCCCCACCTTTCCCCTTCCTGGAGGATTTGGAGGTTAGGTTGT
Source organism: Protopterus annectens (assembly GCF_019279795.1). Classification (NCBI taxonomy): domain Eukaryota; kingdom Metazoa; phylum Chordata; order Ceratodontiformes; family Protopteridae; genus Protopterus; species Protopterus annectens. The sequence goes on along the minus strand of NC_056739.1, from coordinate 325,353,744 downwards.
TTATCTACAGAGTTCCCTTGTTTGGCTTATTCTTTAACTGGATGTGATGTGTGCATGGGGTACAAATGAGTTTTGCAGCAAACTAGATCTGGGGATATGGAGCAGTGCACCATGGGATACCTACTTAGCCCAGCCAATGAAAGACTTCGAGCTAGAAAAAATCATCTGAGTCGGAGCCGATATTCGGCTCCAAACCCTCGGGTAAGAATGTGAGGCGAGATGGACTACATACATCGGACGTTATGGTGAGTACATAACTTCTTGATAACATCTCTTTTGTTTATGGTCCAGCCATAATGTAACTCGACCTCAACCATTCTTCTGAAGTTTTGCAAGTTAATCTCCTGTGTTTCAGTCGCTCCTGTTAAAATACATAAATCTAAACAGTTACAATACTGCATATGCATTTCTGCTCAGTACTTTACAAAATATCCCTTCAGCACACATCTGTACAATATGACATACAGTTCTAACACACCTGTAACACAAGCATATGAATCCTGTTGATATTCACAAATGACACATAACCATTTACAAAATTCCAGACAACTGTGCTGGCAGTATCTTCCTTTTGTTATACTTCTGTATAAATCGTTAATATTCAAAAATGACATATAATTATTTATAAATTCCAGAAAGCTGGGCTGGCAGTATCTCCTTTTGTTACAGTATGATTCATTGAGGTGAGGTGCATCAGGTCTGGCCTAATTATGGCTTCTTAGAAATGTGTGTCTTTACATAAAAACTGTTCCAAAAAATGCAGAGGCCACAGAGCTGGTTATAATCACATCAGGGGTTCTGCAGTTTTCCCGAGACACATATGTGTGGGTCTTCTTGGTCCAGAGAAAATGTGTGTGATGTAAATTTTTTCCTACAAAACTGTTTTTTCATTGGGTTCATTTCAGTGAAATATCCTCCATACAGAACAGTAATACTACTGCAAACACTCCACAGTTGAAACTCTTCCAAGTGAACTAGCACTCCCAGAGAAAAGTTGTCATTCTGTATCCAACAAGAAACACTGTTCGGTTTTTAAAGTAGAGGTACTGCAAAAGGACTCATCTGGTCATTCAAAATGTCTGGTGCTAGACTAAAATGAGTCTGTTGTCAGTATTCTTTGAATAGTAGTTTGAAACAGCCACTAAAAATTAAACTTCCATTTTTAGCTGGTCTTTCATCTGACTATGCCATTTTTGATTCTGGTTGGATAAGTGGCCCAGGTGCCAGGAGTTTGGCTGGGGGCTAGGTTTCTCTTTATACAGGATGGCATGGCCATCTAATTCTGCTGTCTTATCCTAGCAGTAGCTGGATGGGAAGCATATAGACTACTGAAAGATTAATATCATTGGTGCAGACACTTGGGATATGTGTGGAAAAGCATGCATTCAGTAAGGAATGTAGGCAAGCATATCCTACTTTTCCTTGCCATTAATAATGTTAAATGTTCTTGGCATTGTCACTGAACTATTAAGAGTCCAGTAGACTAACTCTAACTTTACTTAAATGATTCTGGGGACATTTGCAGTGGTGTCAGATGGAAATGATAGTAACTGGCTGCTGGTCAGTAGAAAGGTGGCAGTTATCTGGGTTTAAAAATTTATTTTTCTTTAAGACGATCAGTTTGTATCTCTTGTAATGAGGGTTCACTTTAGAAAAAGTGACTAGAATAGACTGTGTATGGTATTGTGCTGTAGTTTAAAATTGGAAAACTACTTTCTGTTTCCTAAACTTTTTAGAAAGGCACTACTTATTTAAGCAGAACATGTACCACAGCAGGTTATGCATTAAAAAACAAAAAACAAATGTGCACTTCTGGGGGTGGGGGTGGTGTGTCAAGTGTTGCTGAAGTACAAGAGCTAAGCCTTATGCCCTTCAGCATTGGAGAAGCAGCCTTATGCATCACATAATGAAGAGGGGTAAAGCCTTTCTACACAATTTTTTTTTTTAAATTACAACTTGCTGTATTTTATGACATAGTTTGTTTTGAATTATCAGGACTTTGGTGGTTGGGTCCTGTACTTCTGATTGTGACCCTAGAAATGATAACATTTTACTGTGTAGAGCTTCAATGAGATCCGCGGTGGTGGTGCTGCTGCGGTAGCGTTGTCGCCTCACAGTAAGACGCTGACCGGTTCAACTCTCAGCTGGAGCGTCTTCTGCGTGGAGACATGTGTGAATGGGCGTACCTTCGTTGAAGGTTGTGCATTAGGGCTGGCAACTCAGCACGTAAAAATCAACTGCCAATCATTAGCGGACCGGAGTTCCGCTGTGGCGACCCCTAACCGGGAAAAGCCAAAAGACACAACAAGAGCTTCAATGTGTAGCCAGAGCTCTTAAAAGAAATCCGTACATATTTTCTTGAAGAATTTGAGTCTGTATAGTACTTCAGAATAATCTTTTGCTATTCAGAATGAAATGACTTAAGTATTATAGAGTAATGTTTTAACTTCATTCCATTTTTTTTCATGCCTGTCATGAGTTAAGTTGGGGTGTTGTCCTGTCTCCTCAGACAAAGACTAATAAAACTAAATGCTGCATCTGCAACTGTCTTTTAAACTATGATTTTGCATTATTGTTCACTGCCACTTCAGTGTCATTCAAAGTGCTTCTGTATGTATTAGTTCAGGGTTTTAAAGTATTCATGTTTTTAAAGCAGACAGAATGTTGGGGAAGATTTGAAGATGGCCATTGCTCTCTGTTTCAGCCTCAGATGTGATGAAGTAAAATATTAAGAAAGTAACTCCTAGTGACTTTATTGCATTGCTGCTATATGCTTCCCCTAAAGTGTTATGTTTTGTTGCAGAGTTACACAGTTAAACTGTCTGTCTTTATGTATACATATTGTGTAAAAACATGTAAAAAAAGTATACTGTCTTCCTAAAAAAAAAAAGAATTCCATGCTATATGTAAAGGAACCTATAAATACAGATTGGCCCTTTAGGTTCTCTTTGGAAAGGCTTGTCAATTTTAATAAAACATGTTCTGTGTTTGTTTTTTAGCCAGGTAGGTACACTGAAGTCCAGTGGTGGCACATGTATAACTAAAAAATGACATTCTGATAGGAGCAAGTTAAAAGTAAATGTAGAAACTGAACTACAGTTTTACATTTAGAACAGACTGATAGCAGTAGCTGCCATTAAGGACCATGAAGAAAGTTGTAATAACGGTCATATTGCATGCATGTTGTTACCTGCACAGATTGCCCTACCCTATGTTAACTATATGTAAGAATGCAATGTTCATATTCTGTTCAGGTGGTAATTGTGTTTAGTCCTGTTTTGATCAAGGGAGATGTCCTATCTATATAGTACAGACAGAAAATATGTCTGACAAACCTGTAACAAAAATATAAATGGGTTTGACCATCATTCTATCCTTCAAAACACGTACAACCTGGATTGAGGCCAGTAATTATAGGAGCTAGTCATGCTAGGATGGAAAGGAGCTCCACAGGGTTTTTGTTTAAACTTTAAAAATTTTTTTTTTTTTACTACTTAAGCTGAGGACAAGCAATATATTATTTTACCCAGATCACAGATGTTGTGTTAGTACTTGTTGAGAACTGCATGCCAACTTCTGAGCAATATTGGGCAGCATGGCAGTTCTTAGGTTCCATTCTCAAAGTTCCAATTTCTGAGGTTTAAACATGACCATCAGTTCTACTGTTTGTAGATGTTACATGATTTCCCTATATCTATGTGAATTTTTTGGGGGTACTGTTTTTTTCCCATGACATGACAGTTGACTTGCTATTTTTAAAACTGCCAATATATACTACACTTAACCTCGCTCTTGTGGTTCAGGTCGAGAAGGGGCTATGAATGACCAGTTCACTTAAATTGGTTAACAAATAACAAAGGCTGATGAGCAGGTTGAAGTCCATTACCATTTGTCTGAGATGGCGACAGTTTGCACATCAGTTATGAAAAGGAGAACGAGTACCGGAAGTAAAAGAACAGGGCTTGGATCAGGTAGAGGCTGGATATGTTGGGGTAGCTAGAGCCGAGAGGGCAATCTGGCAGGGAGTACTGAAAAGGCTGGAAAGTCTGCTACAGTGGTTACAGGGCATAATGGTTATAGAGCTGGTAAACTTTAGCTGCAAGAACAGAAACATGAAAGGAAAAATGTGTGGTTTAAAGTAAGGAAGTTTGCTGTTTAATGAATGTATAGGAGAGCTGTAGTCAATTTTGGACAAAGGGAATTTGCTTAAAGGAGAGCTACACCCTTCCAAAATGCATATTCCTCCTTGCAAAAATGATTCTTACAGTGTTATTTATAAAGAAAGCATGGTTTAGTTATTTTTTTACCTTGTCTGGCATTTTATTACAGTTCAGCTGCCATTGTGCACACCATGTAGAGTTTACATGAAATCCTGATATATTTTTTTTTCCTCATAGAATTTTGTCTCCCTGGCTATTGCATTATATGCCCCATTAAAGTTAAGATTTTTGGCCTAAGAAAAACCTGCAGAGAACGGTGTTTTCTACTGCTGTTTTTCTTCACAGAAGTCATAAACCTTTTGGGTCCCTGGAGTTGCAAGCTTACTGTAAAGAGCAAATCCAGCTCTGTTGTCACAGTTGATTGAGCAGTTCAGCAAGCATGACAGCTCTGCATGAAAAATTGAGTGGAGGATAATTTAGCCCAACAATTTTTTTCACTCTCACAAAAGCAGCTCTTTTAATCTTCCTTTGTAACTGAAACAAAAGGGCCTGCAGAAGTCTGTTTAAAAGATTGCTGAAACATAAAGCAGTCTATAATTTTTAAAAATGTATAAATGCTCATTTCTTAAAAGACAACTGTTCACTGCTACTTCAGAATGTTTTCCTCCATATAAAGTAGCAACTGCATTGCCACGTACAAGCAAAACGTTACTTAGCTGATTCTCCCCTTTCGTGGCATTTCTGTACTATTCAGCTTCCCCACTGCAAAATTTGTTGGATTCGGATGAAATAGCAATATTTTCTTTAGAAATTTGCATTCCTAGGTATTAGACCATATTGGTAATCATACTTTAAGGTTTTGGTATGGGGACATAAGTGTAAGGATTTTTTTTTAGGCTTTTATTCTTTCCCCTCTACTGAGGTCTTAAATCTAATGAGTTGCATCATTATCTATATTGGCATTTATAGTCTATTCTGTTTCGTTTCACTGAGGCCTAAACTCTGAATCACTGAAGATTCAAAGCCATTTTATTGTATGTTGCCAGAGAGCAGTGAAAGCTTAATTGTAAAGGAACGTTATACCACTCACAGAGATCACAGTGATTTACCCCTTACAGCTAACTGCCTCTTTGCTGTACAGAAGGTCTTATTTCAGCAATACACAGGTAATCTGAACTTTGATAATACAGTCACACAGTGGGTATATGTGTGTAGCTAGGAATCTGACGGTGGAGTTGATTTAAATGATCATGCATTTATCAGGTGAACCCATACTGAGAGAAGATTGGCTTATTGCTATCATTGGAGATCACCAGGCAAGTCTTATCTGTGTAGCAATCAATGTATAAAACTTGGCCATAGGAAAAGAGTTATTTGTAGTCTGCAGAAGTCACTATTACTTTGTAGATGCTGTTACAAAGTACTGCATCATTCAAATAAAATTGGCAGGTGCGTAGAAGGATTCCATGAGTAGATGTACAGTTATACAACCACTACACATCATCAAGCAATAGCTTAAGCAACACTTAACAAGATTATGCTTGTTTTAGACAAATAGGTTAATTTATTGCCTCCCTCAATTAAGATTATTTTCTTCTGATGATCTTTGCCTGTAATGTTAATAAATTCCCAGTTTAATACTATTCTAGATTTACTTAGAATGTGCTTTCTGTCCACATATTTATGTAAACTTTATGAAAAAATGTTATATTTTACTAGTTTTAACACATAACACATTATTTTATTTTGTATTCAACTTTGTGTGCTTTTATTTTGCCATATTGCTTAGGTAGTAGCCAAAAAGGGTCTTATACCAAACCACACAACATATTGAAATACTAGGAAAATAAATTAAAATTAAAATAAAATATGGGAATGTGAAATGGTCTTTGTGAAATTTGAAAAATAGGGTCAAGGGGCTGACCTCTGTGAGGCAGTTGTATAATTGCACAAGGCTTTGAGAAGTGATTTACAGGATCTTGCCAAATTTCTGCTTGTTCCCCTAAGCAGTTCTAGAATGACAGATGAGTTGTTTATGATGCAGCAATGATAGGAGCCTACATAACAAAGCTGGGTGGCTTACTCTGATTATTTTTTAAGGAGGAGTACCCAGACAGATGCTTTTAAGTTGTATTTATTCACATTAAAGATTATCTTGTCATATTCCTGTTTTGAAAATTTTAAAACAAAAGTGGTTATGCACAGTCACCTTAATAATTAATGAAACTGAAAGGTCAGGATGATGCAAGTGTTGCTGGAAGGAACTGCTTTTGTATTTTTGGTATGTGTTGAAATAAAAGGATTATGGAAACTTTTAACTTTTGAGTATGAACAGGTGTGGAAGTGGAATATGAAGACAATGAAGTGGGTGTTGCTGTTGCCACAACTTTCTCTGATATTGGAAACATTTAGTTGTGTATGTGAGAGCTTAAGTGTTGAAAACTGAGTGCTGTGAAGTCATCTTAAAGTAAACCCCAAGTGTTCAGGAAGATCTGATGAAATGTATACAGTGCTGTTAAATTTAGGCAGTGACCAGCACTGTTCTTGTATGGGAAGAATGATGTTTTAAGATTCACATTTAGAGGTTTATAAACTACAAAGTGTGTAAGAAGTGGGATGTGTATTTCTGAACTTACTTGTATATATATGCATATAAACTCATCTTGTAACAAATGTTCCTTGAAGTTGCTTATATTTTTAGTAAGAACAATTTGATTACATAGAACAAGAACGTTTTTCTAAGGCTAAATGCTTCACTTGTTATGTTTTGTTATTGCTACTCTGTCATGTTGCTTTTCCAATTTAGTTGTATTCTTGCCTTTAAAGCAATTGTCCATCACCTCGCCTGTTAACTGGAATTGTCCATCACCTCACCTGTTACCTGGAAGTGTGTAAAGATAAACTGTATATCATGGCATGGTACATAATGTTGTGTCTTTCGGCTTATTAGGGGTCGCCACTGCGGAACTCCGGTCCGCTAATGTTTGGTAGTGGATTTTTACGTGCCGAGTTACCAGCCCTGACGCACAACCTTCAACAAAGGCATGCCCATTCATGCATGCCTCCACACAGAAGACGCTCTAACTGAGAATCGAACGGGACAACGTCTTGCTGTAAAGCGACAACGCTACCGCAGCACCACTACCTGGAATGTGGCATGGTACATAATGATTTAGCATTTTCTATGGAATTCATTTTATTTTAGGAATTCAAGCATAGCTCTACAGAATTTGCAATGTCTATGGAAAAAAATATTCCAATGGCCGTAGTTGCTTTTTTTCTGGTCTACACAAGTGCTATTGCATAACTTCTTTATAGTAATTTAGAAAAAATTAATTATGCTTAAATGTAATAAGTCTAATATGAAGTAAATTGCTTTAATACAGTGATTAGGAAGAGTGAATGCCTTCAAGTAACACTCCAACTGAACACTGATTTTGATATAATATTGTATGCAGACATGGTTCTTCATAAAAAGTGCCAGTTGTTACCCTCTAAAAGTATTGTGACTTTTATTCACGGCTTTTGCACTTCAGGTATATGAAGAAGTCTCAGGGGAGCCTGCAGGAATTTTTGCAGGGGGGTTCAAACCCAGAGCCCTCCCCACTCAGCCCAACCTCGTAGCCACCCCCCACACAGACATTCTAGTGTCCCATTACTTGGTTATTTCTCGCCATTTGCCATAAACACTGTTCAAAACTCAGTGTGCATACTGTTTTATGGTTTAGTTCTACAATGATTACAGATATTTGTTTTTAATTTACAACATTTATTTCAAATTATATAGTACAAAGGGTCTATATTAGAACATCGAAGTTTCAAAACTTCGAATGTTCTAATATCGACCCCTATTCAGCGAAAGCTGAAAACATCGAACATACAGAACAGCAAATTTTTTCCTAGGGAGAAAATTTGCTGTTCCAAAACACATACACACAACACAAAAACACCAAACAAACAGCAATCCACATACATACACCTAAAATCTTACACCTAACCCTACACTAAACTATACACACACCACTAACTATCCACTTACCTTAACCCAAACCCTAACCCTAAGGTCCATCACTATCATAGGTTGATACTAGGCTATCAGCCCTAGGGCTTATACAAGCCTAGCCATAACAATTCCCTGGCTATTTCTTCCCACACTATTTATTTCCCTGGACCCATGTCTAGCAGGGCGACTGATGTGATCCCCGGGGTGAATTTCCTTTCTCCCATCCAATCATCAAAGTTCCTTTTGAAGAGGATCAAAGAGGCACTCTGCTTGACATGTATGGGCAATCTATTCCAGAGTCTGGGGAGTCTCTGGGTCAGGAACCTATCCCTCCAGCATGTTTTGTTTATTGTGATGACAAGATTTAGATCCCTGGATCGTGTGGCTCTGAGGGATTGGGATTTCTTTAAGTGTAGCATGTCCAACAGCTCTGGGTTTGACATGGCCTTGTATGTTAAGCAAAGATCGCCTCTAAGTAGACGATATGTGACAGAGTATAGCTGGAGTTTTTTAAGGCGGTCAGCGTAGGGCATCTGCTTTAGGCCTGTGATTCTTTTAGTGAGGTATTTCTGTGACCTTTCCAGTTGTTGCAGATGTCTTGAGAGGTACATACCAAATGGGGCATTGTATTGTATAATGGGTCTAATGAGGGATTGAGGGATGAGTACAGTGGGACAATGACCTCCTTTTTTCTGGATGAAAAGCCCTTAGTGATGAGGTGTGCCACATAGAAGGATTTCCTGAATGTTGTGGCGATGTGGTTATCGAAGGTGAGACCACTGTCCACCTGTGTCCCTAAGTCTCTTATCAAACTTTCGATGTTTAGTGTACTGCCACCTATATGGTAATTCATGGATACATGTTTTTTCCCAAAGGGGATAACTATACATTTCTTGGCATTGAGCTTGAGCCCATGGCTCTGGCACCAAGCATCTGTTTCTGTAAGGCCCTTTTGTAGAGTATCCACATCATTTGGGGATGCAATAATGGCTCCCAGTTTGCAGTCATCTGCAAACTTTGTTATCCAGAGTCCCTTAGTGTTGGCCTGTACTTCAGAGAAGTAGATGCCAAACAAGAGCGGTCCCAGGACTGAACCCTGAGGTACTCCACTTGTCACCTGTCTGGAGCTAGATTTGGAATCGGCTACTTTTACAGTATGGGTTCTATCAGTAAGCCAGTTAGCAACCCATTGGGTGATGTAGGGATTAATGCCCAGCTTAGTAAGTTTATCTATGATTCCCGAGTGGGGGATGGTGTCAAAGGCCTTTGGCAAGGTCTAGATAGGCTGTGTGGACCACCTTACCCTTGTCCATGGCTCTGGAGACTGATTCGAAGAAGTCAATCAAGTTCAGGAGACAAGATCGGCCCTTCACGAACCCAAACTGGGTGGGGTCCAGTGTTTGAAGGTTGCCAGTGTCTTTGTTTATAAGTTCCATGATAATATGCTCCATGGCCTTGCAGATAAGGCTTGTCAGACTGATGGGATGGTAGTTTCCAGGATCCAAGGTGGATCCCCTTGTGGAGTGGGATAACTGTAGCTGTGTGCCACTCAGTGGGCACGAAACCTGAGGTGAGGCTATGATTAAACATGACACTTAGGTGAGGTGCCAGTTCATATTGTAGTTCATGTAGTACACAACCCGGGATGTCATCTGGTCCCATGGATGCTGTATTCTTAGCTTTGGAGAGTGCATTTTTTACCTGTGTGGCCATTATTACCGGAATTTGGCAATCTTCCGGTATTGAGATGTGCCATTTAGGGGGTGAGAGGGGGTGAAGTTGGCACTGAATCGATCTGCCAGGATATTGGCAATATCCTTGGGATTAGTATATTTAATGCCATTCTGTTTTAGCTCAGAGCAGATCTGAGCATTGCCATTTAGATTCTTGACATAGTTATAGAATGCCTTGTTGTTGTCTTTGGAATCTTTGGCAATTTTATTTTCGTAACTAGCTTTGGAGGATTTTATGAGGGATCTCAGTTTCTTACTGAGGCTGGTAAGGAAGTTTTTTGCATCCTGGGATTTTCTCTTTTGTGCAACAGTTTCTTCCTTTTGTCGTACAGTTTGTTTATGGCAGGGGACCACCAGATTGGCTTCTTTTTTGGATGAGAGCATCTTGGTTCTATTTGGGATGGCACGATTTATGCATGAGTGGATGTGCTCATACAGTGCCTTACTGTAGGATTCAGCAGTTGGGCTTTCAGCTCCGTCTGCATGCGTGTCATGAAGTTTGTCACTTCTGACTTGAGTAGCATGAAGTTGGCTTTGGAGAAGTTTTTTATGGAGGTTTCCTTACTGGGGGTGGGGTGGGGGTGGGATGTGGATGTTAAGGGTGATTAGCTTATGGTCAGACGTGACTAACGAGGGGGTGACCATAGATGTGGAGCATCGATTTCCCATGTTGGTAATGACCAGGTCTAGGATATTGGAGCCCCTGGTGGGACTATGGATTAGTTGATCCAGGGCATTGGAATTTATGAATTCCAAGAACCGTTGGGCAAAGGTGTTGGTACATGAGTAGCTTTCCCAGTTAATGGCAGGGTAGTTAAAATCACCCAGTATTAGGGTGTTTGGTTCTATCTTAATATTTTCCAGTATGTTTAGAAAGGTGTAGTGAGAATCTTGGGGTATGGTGGGGGATCCGTAGCAAGCTACAATTTGGATTGCAGTCTTACCTAGTGTTAGTTGCACCTGGAGAATTTCAGACGCATTGTGTTGGGCAACTAGCCTGGTGGTGTGAATATCCTTGGTGAATATTGACACTCCTCCACCTTTAGTGTTTCGGTCCTGCTTTGGTGGCCGAAAAGTGTGGTAAGAGTTGTAGCCTGGTATTGCAGGGGTGCTCTCTTGAGCCTTGAACCAGGTCTCAGTTACTGCACAGATATCGATGTTCTCCATTTTAGGAGTGCCTCGAGAGAGTGCATTTTGAGGTTTAGACTTCTAGCATTGAGTAGCATTACCTTCAGATTTTGCATGCTTGTACCTGTTATGGTGGTGGTTTTGTTCTTTGAACTTTGCCTAAAAAAGGCACTATAGGGGTGGCAAGAGCCTTAGCCAGTAACCTGAATCCCAGAGGCGACAGGTGCAGACCATCTCTGGCAAAGCATCGTGGTCTGTCAATCATGTCATCCCAGGCAGATAGATACTGGATCCCCTTTGAATGACACCAGAAGCTTAGCCAATTGTTGAAGTCAATCATTTTGTCCTTATATTGTGGTAGCATTCTGGGCGAAGGCAGGATGCTACTCAGGGCTAGGGTCATACCTGCCTGGGCCACACGATCTGAGAGCTCTTCCATGTCTCTTTTCATGTAGTCCAGGGAGGTACGTCTCAAGTCATTCACTCCAACATGGACAATGACAGAGTCATATTTGTACTTTTTGTGGAGTGACTTGAGTTCATGCGTTATGTGGCGGATCCTGGCACCCGACAGGCAGCTGACTGTAATTTTCTCCTTGTTCAACCTGGTGAGAGGGACATCAGTGTGCCGGACTATAGAGTCACCTATGTCTAAAGTGTTAGGTACATTGTCTTGCCTTAGGGGCTGTTGCTGGGTGGCACACAGGTGTTTTGAACTGTGACACTTTGGTTGTGATTGGTGTTTGTTTGCGTTTCAGCTTCAGAGGTCCTTGTTGCTTGGGCAGGTTACAGTTAAGGGCCTCTGCATATGTGGATTTAGTGTTGCTATATGTGGGTGTTGGTGGTGTGGGTTTAGAAGGGCTATGTGTTGCTTGAGGTGTAATGTGGGTGTTAACCTTCTCCTCTTGACTGTCTAGCACAATCTTGGGTGGAGAGAGCTTTGCTTCCATTTTGGCTATATAAGTGCATCTCTCACAGGTTGTAGTGTTGGGTGGTAGGAGGAGAGGGTTGTCTGTGTACATGTGGCAATTGCTGCATTGCCCCAGTATGCCCAGATTCACCAGGTGGACAGGAGAAATCACCGGAAGCTGACCCTTGGACATGCTTGGTTTGATGCTTTTTTTTTTTTTGTAAAGTACAGGAGATGTTTTCCCTTACCGTAGCACGGTACTTTGCAGTTATGGGCTGTTTATTGCCTACTATTAATTTCTCCTTATTAACAAGGAGAGTTGAGTGCTTGTATCAGTTTAAGGCTTCCTAGTACTTTCCAGCAGGTATTAGAGAAAGTGTTAGTCAAAGGGATGCTTAAAAGTAAGATGAAAAAAAATGCACACTGCAGTGTGCACTAGAGAAGGTAGACGTGAAAGTAGGTAATTTAAGTTTTACCTGTTTAAAAAGTTAAGGTTTAGTGGAGAGTTACTATTTTTAAAACAGCAAGATGGGTTGAAAAGGGTGGTCACTTTTGTATTCTGCTACTATGGAATACAGTAGGATGACCAATAAATTTAAATAGTTGAAGGGGAGGGGTTTTTGATTTAGTGATTACTCACACAAGCCACTGAAAGTAGAGAGGAAATGAGATATATGGTCAGATTAACATAAGAGGCTGGCAACTAGAAAGACAGTGGTATTTAACAAAACAACTATGACTGGGTGGGAGGGCGGAAAAAAATTCTTTTGAAGTTTTAATATGCTGTTAAAGCAGAATGCAGGTAAAACACAAGGTAAAGAAAACAAACTACAGTATTTAAAATATACAAAATACAAAAAATAAAAGCAAACTAACCTTTCCTTCACGGCAAAGTGTAGCAGAGTCTGGATGAGCCTTTCTGGCTCTATCGTACACTCACCTCACCTAACCCACCCTAACCCTCACACCCACGCAATCTCACACATACCTAACCCGCGCCCTAACCCACCTAACCTGCCCTAACCCTCATGTCCACACAATTGCACACATACCTAACCCGCACCCTAACCCCCCCCTAACCTGAACTCACCTAACCCGTCCTAACCCTCACATCCACACAATCGCACACATACCTAACCTGCACTCTAACCCTAACTAACCTAACCCGCACTCAATCGCACACTTACCTGAACCCAACGCGTAACTTTCCACCACAGCTCTGAAAATACCAAAGCAACAGAAACGGACAACCAAATTCTTTCCCCAGGAAAAAAATTGGTTTTCTGTTGCTTTGATATTTTCAGCTTTCGCTGAATAGGGGTCGATATTAGAACATTCGAAGTTTTGAAACTTCAGTGTTCTAATATAGACCCAGTACAAACACTGATAGACATTTGCTAAACAAAGCAATAGTCTTACAATGAAAACAGACTTGGCATTAAAACTTCTCTACCTTTGATACTCACATTCACTGAAACAGCATTGAAACCCACATTCAAAGAAAATGCATCTGACTAGTGGCGGATTAAGTTTACCTTTGGGATGTTTTCAAATCATGGGCCACTTGCACCCATTTTAAGACCATGCAAAAGTTCTTTGATTCGCCTTCCTGATTATATTAATTATAATACATAATAATTGAATTATGCCTCTTGGATAATACAGCACCACTTTTTAGAGTGTTTTAAATTTATAGTCTTGAACATTTTTCCAGTAAGCAATGAAACAAAACATATGAACCAATAATGGCAAACTGCCCAATCCAGAACATTTTCAACCATAAAAGGTCACTCAAACTTCTGTCATTACAATCCACTCATATCAGTCAATATGCACAATCTCTGCAGAAGTAAAAGTCATCTGAATAATTCCTTCGGCATTAAGTGGACTGCCACCTATGTGGTAGTTCATGGGTACAGAGTTTTTTCGAAAGGGGATGACCATGCATTTTTGACGTTGAGCTTGAGACCATGGCTCTGACACCAGGCATCTGTCTCAGTGAGCCCCCTTCTGTTGGATGTCTATGTTGTTTGGGGACTCGACTATGGCACCTAGTTTGCAGTCATCTGCGAACTTCGTCAGCTAGAGGCCCTCTGTGTTGGCCCGTAAGTAGAGTAGTAGATACCAAACAGGAGAGGACCCAGGTCTGAACCCTGTGGTACTGCACTTGTCACTGGTTTGAAGTCAGATTTGGAGTCTGCAACTTTTACAGTGTGGGTTCTGTCAGTGAGCCAGTTGGTGACCCATCTTATGATGTATGGATTTTTACCCAGTTTAGTGAGTTTATCTATAATTCCAGAATGGGGGATAGTGTTGAAAGCCTTGGCGAGGTCAAGATAGGCTGTGTGAACTGCCTTACCCTCATCTACGGCTTTGGTGACTGTTTCAAAGAAATTGATCAGGTTCAGGAGGCATGATCTGCCTTTCACAAACCCGAACTGTGTGGGGTCCAGAGTTTAGAGGTTACCACTGTCTTTGTTTATGAGTTACATGATGATACATTCCATGGGCTTGCAGACCAGGCTCATCAAGCTTATAGGGCAATAGTTCCCGGGGTCCATAGTGGCTCCCCCCTTGTGGAGTGGTATAACTGTTGCTATGTGCCATTCAGTGGGTACAAAGCCTGATGTGAGGCTATGATTGAACATGGTGCTTAGGTGGTGGGCCAGTTCATTCTGAAGTCAGTGTAGAACGCAGCCTCGGATGTTGTCTGGTCCTATGGATGCTGTGTTCTTGGCTTTGGAGAGTGCAGTTTTTACCTGCGCAGCTGTGATTGCAGGGGCTCTACATTCTTCCTGTATAGATATGGGACCTTTAGGAGGTGAGAGGGGGGTAAAGTTAGCACTGAACCTAGCAATGAGGAGCAGATCTGGGTGTAACTTCAATCCTTAGCTCATCCCAGTGATTTGCCAGCCCCCCCCCCCAAAAAAAAAGAATTTTTGAGGAACAGGCAAAAATATAAGGCAAAAATCTGGACATTCTTTGAAAGTCTGCACAGTTGAGAGGTATTATGCCACACACATACATCCTCCTACCTCCTTAGAAAGTGGATAGAACAAGTTTTGTATTAGTACGCATTTTCTGAAGGATATGATGTCTAAAGCTCAAATGTCTGCCATTATTTTCTGACTTCAGTCCTCAATGATTTGCCAGAAAAACAGAATTTTATAAGAAACCAAAAATATGAGTCAAAAATCTGGATAATTGCAAGGTATGAACCTCCTCCCTCTTACACATAATCCCAACTCCCTCTTACTTACACACATCCCTACCTTTACCTACCTACTTCTTACGCACATGCATACACACCCTTACCTACCTACTTCTTACATCCACGCACCCCTACCTACCTATTTCTTACAAACCCACACCTCATAAACACAAAGAAGTACATACCTACCTCTCACTTGTACATTTGTCTGCAGTCTAAACATCTTCTGGAATTCAAATTCTACAAGGCTGAGGAAGATGAAGGTATAAACCATTAGTCGCACAGATGCAGAACACGAAAACAGGTCACAAACACTTGTTGCATTTGTGCAACTGGATGCAAAGGGCATTCATAAAGAACAGTGCCCTTAAAAAAAAAAAAAAAGAAAGAAAAAAAATTTTAATTAAAAGAAAATTAATCTCCTGGACAGCTGGTTCTGGAGGGGATGCAAGTGCACCCCCTTGCACCTGCCTGCAGGTGCCCTTGAGAAGCCTACAGGAGAGTAGTTAACTTGTGAATTTTTCACATTCAATCGGTTTGTATTTGTTGTTTTGACCTACTGATTGCTGCTTGCATAAGCTTATGGATACGTATGATAGCTGTAATTGATTGCGCATGCTGTAAAGAAATTGACTCAGCAGTTCACTGATCCTAGCAATATAAATGCTTACTCCTCATTCAGTATCTATTGATATGTGTACTGCAGACTGCCTGGCTTACTTTGCATCTGTTTTTGTGGTATAAACTTAAGACAAAATTATCATGAATGAGAGTTGACTAATACTGCCAGTTATGAAAATATTATTCATATCTGAGGACTGGTCTGATTTAAAATACAGCAATTGACAGCAGTTTTGTGCAGATTTTTGGTTAGAATTCCATGCAGGCAATGTTATAAAAGCAAGTTTAGAGTCATAGGAGTGATAGTATAATATACCATGTAGGTATGAGTAATAATAGGTTGTGAATGAGATGTACATATTAAGTATATTACACTATCCTCCTCAAGCTTTGAACTGGTACCCTATCACTTTGAAGCACAATGAGCGATAGGTGGTGCATATATGCATATATGCAAGTTCCCAATTAAGATAGTCTTGCTACAATAACCATTGTAATGCAGAATGTAGATGACAGCATTTTATGCAGATGTGCGTCTGTGTACATGTATTTGGAATTTAATACTGACGGTCTGGCAAGTTGCATTGTACTTGGTTTCCATTAATAGTGGGTGATTTAGACAGCTTTTTAGGGTAGTAATGTAGCACTTTAGGATTATATCTTTTAATAAGTTGCTATTACATCAGGAGCAAAAACATTTTATACAATGATTTCTCTTTAATAAGGGTGTTTTCTAACTTTTGATGTATACTTCTATTGTTTAGTCGAATCTGAATCTTCTTGACCTCAAGGACTAGTGCCTGCTTCTTTTAAATTCATAAACATTCATATTCATTACTTCAGTAATGCTATTTATCTAACTTGGCCTCTGCTGCAGTCTCTATTCTGCCTTCAGTCTTTCCCAGCGTAAATGTACTCTCTATTAAACCCTGTCTTCACATTATGCGGCCAAAGTATTTAAGCGTTAGATGTATTATCAGGCCTTGCAGGGAACATTCTAAATTTATTTTCTAAAGTGTTGACCCGTTTTATCTTCTTGCAGTCCATGGAATTATCTTCAAAGCCACCATTCCAAAAACATCAGTTTTCTGTCCCCATAGCCTTATAGTTAAACTCTCACAGCCATATGACATTACTGGGAAAATTACAGCTTTGACTGTAAGTATCTTTTTGGACAATTGGATTTCTTTAAAATTTTGCCAAGATTTGCCATGCTTTTTCTTCTGAAAAGGAATCATATTGCAGATGGTGACTGCAACTGTGCAAATGAAAATATTTTTGAAATCGGGAAAATAAATTATTTCTTTCTTTTATTTTACATTTACTTACTGGGAAAGTCCGACTGGGATAAGACCCATTTTCAGCGGAGGCCTGGGGAGAAAAGCTCCACATATAGAGATTATACAAAATTTATACAAGAAATTATGCAAACATATACAAGACATACAGTACACCAGAAATTACATTCTATGCTGTTATAGCTGACATTTGTGCTATACAATCATCTGATATAATTCCTTATTGTCCTGTAGACATTGCAGTTTCTCAGTAAACTGAGGAAGTGTAGAAAAGGAAGAGGTTAGAGATTATCTAGACATGAGAGAGAGCACAGATTATGAGGTGGTCAGGAAAGAAGAAAATGTATGACCAGAAGCCATTAAAACTAGTTAGCCTGGAGTAGTACGGGAATAAAGCTAGGTGTCATCAAGCTAATTTTTAAGAATCTTTTTGAAATGGTTTGTATTTGTTCTGATGCTGTGAGGTAGTGAATTCTACCTTGTTGCTACATGATGAGAAAATAGGGAGTCGCCAGTCATATTAGTGCATTTTGACACTTGTAGTAGAGATTTATTTGTTGAGTGAAGACTTTGGTATGGGGCTGGGTAATATTTAGAAGGGCACGTTTTTTTTTCAGGTTGATATACTAGTTTGTGTGCCAAGTTTAATCAGTTATAGAATACTGGAAAATATTAAGATACAACCAAACACCCTAATACTGGGTGATTTCAACTACCCTGCCATTAACTGGGAAAACTACTCAGGTACTAACACCTTTTTCCAACGCTTCTTGGAATTCATAAATTCCAACGCCCTGGATCAACTAATCCATTTCCCACCAGGGGCTCCAATATCCTAGACCTGGTCATTACCAACATGGGAGATAGATGTTCCACACCAGTGATCATCCCCTCATTGGTCAGGTCTGACCATAAGCAAATCACCTTGACATCCACATCCCACCCCCACCCCCCAGTAAGGAAACCTCCGAAAAAAACTTCTCCAAAGCCAGCTTCATGCTACTCAAGTCAGAATTGACAAGCTTCATCACACCCATGCAGATGGGAGCTGAAAGTTCGACTGCTGAATCCTACACTAAGGCACTGTACGAGCACATCCACTCATGCATGAATTGTACCATCCCAAATAGAACCAAGACACTCTCCTCCAAAAAAAGGAAGCCAATCTGGTGGTCCCCTGCCATAAACAAACTATACAACAGAAGGAAGAAACTGTTGCAGAAAAGACGAAAATCCCAGGATGGAAAAACTCCCTTACCAGTCTCAGTAAGAAGCTGAGATCGCTCATAAAATCCTCCAAAGCTAGTTACGAAAATAAAATTGCCAAAGATTCCAAAGCCACTCACAAGACATTCTATAGTTATGTCAAGAATCTAAATGGCAATGCTCAGATCTGCTTTGAGCTACAACAGAATGACATTAAATATACTGATCCCAAGGATATTGCCAATATCATGGCAGATCGATTTAGTGCCAATTCCACCCCCACCACCTAAAGGGCCCATTTCTATACCAAAAGATTGCCAAATTCCAGTAATCACAGCCACACGAGTAGAAACCGCAGTCTCCAAAGCTTAGAATACAACATCCATGGGACCAGATGACATCCCGGGCTGTGTACTACATGAACTACAAAATGAACTGGCATCTCACTTAAGTGTCATGTTTAATCATAGCCTCACCTGAGGCTTAGTGCCCACTGAGTGGCGCACAGCTGCAGTTATCCCACTCCACAAGGGGGGATCCACCTTGGATCCCGGGAACTACCATCCCATCAGTCTGACAAGCCTGACCTGCAAGAGCATGGAACGCATTATCATGGAACTTATAAACAAAGACATTGGCAACCTTCAAACACTGGACCCCACCCAGTTTAGGTATGTGAAGGGCCGATCTTGTCTCCTGAACTTGATTGACTTCTTTGAATCAGTCTCCAGAGCCATGGACAAGGGTAAGGCGGTCCACACAGACTATCGGGACCTCGCCAAGGCCTTTGACACCATCTCCCACTCTGGAATCATAGATAATCTTAAGCTGGGCATAAATTCCTACTTAACTCGATGAGTTGCCAACTGGCTTACTGACAGAACCCAGTCTGTAAAAGTAGCCGACTCCAAATCCAGCTCCAGACAAGTGACAAGTGGAGTACCTCAGGGTTCAGTCCTGGGACTGCTCTTGTTTGGCATCTATTTCTCTGAAGTACAGGCCAACACTAAGGGACTCTGGCTAACAAAGTTTGCAGATGACTGCAAACTGGGAGCCACTATTGAATCCCCAAATGATGTGGATATTCTACAAAAGGGCCTTACAGAAACAGATGCCTGGTGCCAGAGCCATGGGCTCAAGCTTAATGCCAAGAAATGTATAGTTATCCCCTTTGGGAAAAAACATGTACCCATGAATTACCACATAGGTGGCAGTACACTAAACACTGAATGTGTCATGAGAGACTTAGGGACACAGGTGGACAGTAGTCTCACCTTCGAAAACCACATCGCCACAACAGTCAGGAAATCCTTCTATGTGGCACACCTCATCACTAAGGGCTTTTCATCCAGAAAAAAGGAGGTCATTGTCCCACTGTACTCATCCATCATTAGACCCATTATAGAGTTTGTTTGTCTTTTGGCTTTTTCCCGGTAAGGGGTCGCCACAGCGGAACTCCGGTCCGCTAATGATTGGCAGTAGATTTTTATGAAACACCGAGGTGCCAGCTCAATGCCCAACCTTCAATGAAGGCACGCCCATTTATGCACACATGTCTTTCGAACGCTACCCAACCGTGGGGAGGACATGCAGACTCCACACAGAAGGCACTCCCAAGCCAAGCCGAGAATCGAATGGGAAAACCTCTTGCTATGAGGTAACAATGCTACCGCCGTACCACCGCGGCATTACTAGACCCACTATAGAGTACAACGTCTCATTTGGTATGGACCTCACAAGACATCTGCAACAGCTGGAAAGGCCGCAGAAAGACCTCACTAAGAGAATCACAGGCCTAAAGCAGATGCCCTATGCTGACCATCTAAAAAACTACAGCTTTTCTCTGTGGCATATCGTCTACTCAGAGGCAATCTCTGCTTAACATACAAGGCCATGTCAAACCCTGAGCTGTTGGACATGCTCCACTTAAGGAAATCCCAATCCCTCAGAGCTACACGCTCCTGGGATTTAAACCTTGTCATCAGAATGAACAAAACATGTTGGAGGGATAGGTTCCTGACCCAGAGACTCCCCATACTCTGGAATAGACTGCCCATACATGGCAAGCAGAGCACCTCCTTGGCCGTCTTCAAAAGGAACCTTGACGATTGGATGGGAGATAGGAAATTCACCCTGGGGATCATGTCAGTCACCCTGCTAGACAGGGGTCCAGGGAAGTAAATATTGTGGGAAGAAATATCCAGGGAATTGTTATGGCTAGACTTGTATAGGCCCTAGGGCTGATAGCCTAGTACCAACCTATGAACCTATAAGTTGTTACTGTTTCCATTTAGTCCCCATATATTAGCAAAGAACTGCTATAGTTAGATGATGGTTCTTTTTTATGTTGAGCAATAAGCTAGCTTTTGCATTTTGTACTTCACCTTTGCCTACATGCTCTTCCTACTTTCAGCCCTGAGAATCATGAGTGATTCCTTCTGAGGTTATTAATATTTTTCATAGCAGTTTTGATTCCAGCCTATGATTTGGCTGACCCAGTGTTTCACATGACATATTCAGAATATAAATTGAATGAGTAGGGAAAAGGTATACAGCCTCAAGATTATAGGAAATACAAGGAAGTTGTTGCTAGACTATTTGCAACTTGCCAATACCCACCTTCATGTTGTACTCCCGTTCTCAAGAAGGGCAAAGAAGGTAAGGTCAGTACCAAATTAACCAATCTTTTAGGTTTAATTTAATGGATGCTGGGGTGTCACTTTAACTTACAGAGGTGAGGCAGCTATTGGGTAATAAAATCTATGTGCTAGTGATGATTTAAGTTCCTAGTGCTGGTATTGATGAAGTTAGTTGACTTACAAATATAGAGACGATCACAGAGGATGTTGAGCGGCATGGCATGCAAGCTATAAATTGCCCTGTAAGAACCTATAAGTAATTTAGTAAAGGGATAGCACTTAGAGTTTTGTAATAGCTCAGGGACTTCAAGCCAACAGTCTTCTTAGTTAGGAACCTCTGCGGTCTTTCCATGTGCTTCATATGTCTTGAAGGGAGCATTGTACTACATAATTGGTCAAATAGGGCTGCATACAGAAGGATGATAACATTTTTGACCTGGATGATATGACTTTAGATATTAGTTGTCCTAATAAAGGAGGATTCTGTGACTACTTTTGCAATGTGATGGTTGAATGTGGCAATTGCTCAGGTTCCAAGATCCTTGACTATATTATTTTTGAGTGGGGTACTGGCTGTATTGATATTGGACACTGAGGTAGGTAGCTGCTCACCAAATGTGAGAGTATCGCACTATTTTTCTGTACACCACATGTTTAGGATAGCTGCTACTTGCTATAATTAGTGTGTATCAGAGGAAGAATTGACAGTAATGCCACATTTGGAGTCATCTGTAAACTTTAACCAAAGGACCTGATTCTCAGATTGGAGCCCAGAGAAGTAGGTGCCAAAAAGGAGTGGTCCCTGTATTGAGCCCTGATGTATACCAATAATTATGTTCTTGCTCTCCTAGGAGGTGCCTGCCACTCTAACTGTGGGTTTATCTGTCAGCTGTTAGGCTATCCATCTCCCCACATATGGATTGTCTTTTAAGACACTTGGCATTAAAGATATCAGAGTTTGGTACAGACTGCTTTGTCCAAATCCAAATAAGCTGCATGAATAGAATGATATGTGTGACTTTCTTGATGCATTTCACTAAACCGAATAGGCAAGATTTCCCTTGACAAAGCCAAACGGATGTGGGCCTAATCTGATAACTGTTTGAGGTCAGATATGATGCATTTGATAATTTTGCAGTTCAGACTAGTCAATAATTTCTCAAATTTTATTTATTTATTTATTTTACATTTGTTGACCGGGCTAGTCCAGCTGGATAATTTCCATTTTCAGTGGAGGCCCGGGGAGAAAAGCTCCATCGATTAAAATAAGGTTATAGAGATTAAACAAATACAATAAATGTGAGAAACTAAAACAATGGGTAACAATGAATACATATTAGTTTAGATAAAGTAATACAAAACATAATTTACTATCTACATACTATTGTGTGAGAATAGTGTAATTACTCATTTTAAAATGTCTAACAGACAAAAATTTTTTTTTTTTTTTTTTTTTTTTTTTTTGAGAGCAATAGAAATAGTACAGTCATACAGTTGTAATGTCATTTGTGTTGACAGAGAAAGATAGTTTTGAGATAAGAAATTCTGATAGTAAAAAGTATAAAATAGATACTGTGCTAAGGACATCCATGTGTAGGGGTATCACCACTGCAATTTGCCCTACTTTGGGGACAAATTCTTTAGCCAAGATGAGGTTAAGCAATTTAAGGATGGGCTCTAAAAGGTTATGCTTCGCTCTTTTTATGAGGCATCCCGGTAAAGTGATCTGGTCCCATGAAAGTGATTTTTAGTGTGCTGCTTTGTGATATTGGGAGGTGTAAGGTATTTGTTGAATTGAGGTAATTGTTTCATTATCAAAGTTTGTAGTAAATTTGTCTAGTAGTATGTTTGCTATGTCCACTGGGTCCAAGTTGGTAGTGTTTGTCATTTTTGCATAAATTCAGGATACTGCGCTAGGTGTTTCTTAGTTTTCTAATATAACTAAAGAAGAATGTATAATTATTCTTGGTTTCAGCAAATAATTAAGTTCAAGGTTTGCCTTACTATCCCTAATAATATATTTTGGTTTCTTACTGATATTTATGCAGTCTTTAACATGAGAAATTTTAAATCTATAAGATTTTAAAGTTTTGCTTTCTTGTTTAGTGTCCCACCATTTTAAACCATAGTGTGTGTGTGTTTTTTTCTTAAATTTCCCATTCTATTTGGCTGTAGTAGGGATGGATGGGGCTAAGCAGTTTTGTGGGACTAGAACCCCTTTATATAATTAGCAGCTGTAAAGTTGTTTTTGGATAGCTTATCAAGGATTTCAAACAGAAAAACCTCCTTAGGCTCTACATTCAGAATTGCTGACTACAGGGATTTTAGAAATTTTGACAGAATTAACCATGAATGGAGAAAATAGGTGGTACATTTTGTGGCTATATTAGTTGAGACCAGGTCAAGAATATTATGTTCTCTAGTTGGTTTGTTAATAAATGAAAATTTCCTAGAACAGTTAGACATAAGAATCTCTGTCCATAACTGACTTTTTGGAGGCACAGATGCTCCAATTTATTGAGGGGTAGTTTAAAATTCCCATTATAAAGGCATTTTTTGGTGATGGGTAATACTTCAAGTACAATTAGAATCTTACATGGTCATTAGGGGACATGGAGGGTATCCTGTAGCAGGCTACAAGTCTCTAGTTGTGGTACGCTGGAGGCTGGAGTTCAGTGAACTCAGTTTGTGGGTCTGTGGGAATCTGACTGTAGGCGATATGGTCCTTGATAAATATGGAAGCACCACAATTGGTTCCGTCAGGGCTGTATACATGATGTGCACAAAACCCAGTTATGGAGGGAGTGTTGTCTTTACACTCTGTAGTTACTTTGACTTGGCTTCAAACATATGTGTTCAAGTTGCCACAAAGTTCAGCAATTTGTTGTTAAGACTTTTGGCATTGAGAAGAACCACTTTGATATGGTAGTCTTTAGCTATGTTGATATCTGCTAAACTAGGATATTAAATAGCTGTGCTGTGCTTAAAAAGGCATTATGGGGCAGCAGAGACTTTAGACAGTATGTGGAAGCAATAGAAGAAGAAGTGCAGACTGCCCTTTGGGACATAGCAGTATAACAATGACATTTGAAAATTAATACATGCACAGATAAAGCTTTTGATCTTGTATCAGGATATCCGATCCAATTCATTTTTAGTGTAAAAAATGGCATTATCAGTGGACATGAATGGTAATTAGGCATTACAGAAATGGATACCATGTTATCTAATTCCTTTCTTGCAGGGGTGAGGGTGGGGATCTTTTTAAAAAGTGGTTAAACTATGCTCCTTTGTAATGATGTCAATCTGCTAAATGCTTCTAGTGGAAATTGCCAAAAATGCATCCATTGAAAAGTGAGCAAGTTTCCGTTCTGAAAGGGACGAGTCCCCTTACAGCCTTCATGCAGGGGGAATCTATACACAAGCACACTCACTCGCACACCAGCTCCACAGTTGCACAACTGTGGGGAAAAGTACAGCCTCCAATAGTTTGTGGAAGTTCTTTTCAGCGAGTTTACTCATATAACTGTATTTACACTAAAGGGGATTTTGATGTGTGGAAATGTTTATGGAAGAATTAAATATGCCAAAGTTAGAGGTAGATGAGGCTCAGTTACTAACAGTTAGGACAGGAGGGGATGAGATAAAAATGGCTATGTATAACCAATCTACAGGAAAGTCCCCAGGAATAGATGGTATTCCTGTGGAAGATAGGAGGGAAAAAATGATAAAGATCTGGAAGGTTTTGTTTAACAGTATTTTAAGAGGAGGAAAAGTTCCAGCATCCTGGAAGAAGGCGGTGGTAAAGGTAATACCTAAAGAGGGTAAAGATACATCGGATCCAGTTTCATACAGGCCCATTTCATTACTAAACCATGATTATAAAGTACAATACACAAACAAAATTCCCCAATGAGCAAGCCAACTGTTCAAGCCCAGGAATAAAAGTATCAGCAAGCAGGAAACGGCAACAGTCAGCAATATAGCTTTTATATATAATGGGGTAAATCCCAACATATCATTTTAATCAAAAAGCATCACAATCCAGATGTACGAAAAACTCAGTTTAATAAAAAGAATAAAAAATGGTAAGCACTTTCACCACACAAACTATGGCTTCCTCAGACTGTCATAGACATACATTGCCCTCATAAAACATATATTTATAGAATAAAACCTAATTAAAACATTTTGAACTTACCAATCCCATTGCAGTACTTTGAAATGAGTAACAAACTCACTAATACGTGATGATATCACTGACATGTCATTACTTGAAGCAACATACAAATCATGAGTAGAAAATGCAACAAAAACATTAACATTGGGATATAGTAACAGACAACCACTAACTCACTGTCTGGGGAGACACCTCTTATTAAGGACAGGCTTAATGGATACTATACTGTTCAATCCAGAGCCTCTATCGGCTCCCAATCTAAGTATCCACTTAAGTTCGGCCTCTTCAGTTACATTCTATACATCACCCATTCTCACTTCCACATCCTTAACCTCGTACCCTAAACTTAAATTCTTGTATCCTCTGACTTTCAGTCACATACTTAGCCAAAGCATTAGAGGTACTACGCATCCGTATATTTTATTGATGTTCCCTCATACGATCTCTAAGCTTACGATTCATCTTCCTCACATAAAACTTCCCACAACAATCACAATGTGTTAAATAGACCAAATGCTTAGTGTTGCAACTCGCCCTCACCTTGAACTTAAAAACCTTACGATAAAGTAATGAGTTCCTAGAACACTTTTTTTTATACAGGGAAGTAGTTAAATTAGTATCTGGTATTTTATTAACCATAACGTCCAAAAACTCTATCGAGGTTTTCGCCCATTTACATATAAACCTCAAAAAAGTGGTCATCTGATGTAATACATCGACAAACCTCTCCAGATCTTCCACTGTTCCTCCTCAAACCATAAAGGCATCGTCTACAAAACGAAAATAGAATAACACATTCCTAACATACAGTTCTAAGCCAAAAACCTCCTCCATCTCCCACTGTGCTAATACAGAGTTAGCAAAACTGTTAGCACAGCAGGTGCCCATCGCTACTCCATGTATTTGTCTATAATAGCTGTTATTAAACACAAACGCATTGTTCTCAAGGATAATGTCCATAAACTCACAGACCAAACCAATAAGCCTCTGATCATAATCACTTTGTTGGCTTAGATACCTACGTAGATATTCAATCCCTTGTGAGTTAGGGATCACAGTGAAAAGGGATACCACATCAAGGGAGACCAACAGATATTCCCTGGACCCCTCAAAACCCTCTGCAAACATGTAAAACTCCTGCAAGAACTGTTTTGTGTCCCTAAGCACCACACTGGATCTATCCAACACTGGTCTCACATGCTTCTCAACAAAAATAGAGAAGGACTCAGTGGCCCATCCCCTACCCGCAATAATGGGTCTAAATGGAGATATATGTGCATATTTATGTATCTTGGGCATCGCCTGAAACAGCGGTATCACCGGAGACTCCACTGTGAGGAAATTCATAAGTTCTAAAGTAGTGGAATATCTAGTAAATAAATCGGCACTTAATCTGTCTCAAAAGACCTTGCATATACCTATAGTCTATGCTCTCATAAACCCCCTATTATGGAGCAATTTCAACATAACGTCTCTCAAAAACAATTTCAAGTCAATAATAGAACTGGGTAAATCAGATGTTCGAGCTGGAATAAATGTTAACCCCAAGTTCAGTACCTTAATTTCATCGGCTGTTAATATTCTTCTAGATACGTTCATCACTAGCGATGTCTGTTCTCCCACATCCTCTTGAAATTTACTTTTCCAGGTACTGAAAGAACTGGATCTTTTGAGACAGATTAAATGCCAGTTGAGTGATTATTGGCTTGGTCTGTGAGTTTATGGACACTATCCTTGAGAACAATGCGTTTGTGTTTAATAACAGCTATTATAGACAAATACATGGAGTAGCGATGGGCACCTGCTGTGCTAACAGTTTTGCTAACTCTGTATTAGCACAGTGGGAGATGGAGGAGGTTTTTGGCTTAGAACTGTATGTTAGGAATGTGTTATTCTATCATCATTTTGTAGACGATGCCTTTATGGTTTGGGGAGGAACAGTGGAAGATCTGGAGAGGTTTGTCGATGTATTACATTAAAAGCAAAGAATAATCCACGACCTTGAAGAAAGGAACCGGAACTCTGCTAAAGTCCACAAGGCTGTATTTTTATTTCTGAAGTATTCCAAAAGTCACAGATAAAATCACACAAGTGCTTTCGCTCAGGCAATCCTGAGCTTTATCAAGTGAAAACAAATTGCAGTGTGCAGTAACCTCCATTAAATAGCCTGGCAATTATACAATTAATTAATTAGTAAATCTAGTACTAAGGTGTGGTGCTTTAGAGTTGGGTGTTAAAAAAGTTAGTCATTATATCAACTCAAAAAATGAAATGTTTGCAATAACATATGCACTTAAATAAAAATGACTAACCATAAAAAACATTTTAAAATGCCAGTTTCCTAGGTTTCAGAACATAAAAGTCTGAAGTCTGATTGGGGTTGTAGATTGTTAAAGAATATACTTAAAGATGTGTTTAGATTGTCAGTGAATTGTTAAAAATTTTTTTTTTCATTATTACTTTACACTGATAAAAACATGCAATAAAATATGCGTGAGATATTTTTAATGCCCATCCATATAACATTTCATATAGAATTTGATTTATTAGTCGGAATCCTATAACCGTGGATGTTCAATAATTTAATATGCTGTGTGGGGATGCTGTGGTATGAAGGGGGTCAAGTGTGAGAGTTATAACCTAGCCCTCCTAAGCTTGAGGACCGGTTTAATGCTGATCATCCCATTCAGACCTGGTGGCTTCCCTGCATTCAGTCTCAACTGCCATAATAGTTCACGGTAGCCCAAGGTGGATTCCCAGTCACCACCTCTTGCATCTGGCTCAACCTGTTCCAGAACTAGAAACTGGATTTTGGGTTCTGGGCAGGAGAGTGAGTGTTTGTAGAAGGCGTTGGTTTCCTTCTTCCTGGTCATGTCATAAAGATGCTCGTAGATACGTTTTCTTAATTCCCTCTCAGTTTTGCCCACATAGAAACTTTGACAGTTGGTGCACATCCCCAAGTATACAACCCCTCTAGAGGCACAGGTGTAAAATCCAGTGGGGTGTATCTTGTAGTTCCTAGACGGGAGGTATGGTGCTGATGTTCTTCATCTCACATTGCTGCAGTCCTTACACTTGGGTAGTCCGCTGTCCTCGGTCGGCCCGAATATCAAAGTATTAGGCTGACGTCGGTCAAGGCGCTTAAGACTGACATCAGGACGTCAGGTTACAAATGCGCATGACCGACGTCATATCCTCAGTCTTTTTTGCCGCATGGTCCGATGCAGAAGCAGCGTTGCAAGTGCCGCTCGGCATTCTGAAATTTTTCAATTCGGAGTTTCAGACCGAGTCAAAGTTGGCTAAGTACACCGTTGGGGAATATTTTAGTTTTTTCTTGCCTCAGTGGTTTACCGGATGTCAGAAAAAGTGAATAACTGTATTTCTTGTGGGAAGCAGATACCGCATAGAGATTATCATACTTTGTGTATTCCTTGTTTGGGGCCTGAGCACGACGTTGTTGGGTGTCGCTTTTGTGCTAGGTTCAATAAGCGCACTATTAAGCGAAGGTTAGATTGTGCCAGGTTGGTCTTCGGGAAGCGGTGCAATTATAATATGCCGTCGGATGCTCCAACGCCCGCTTCCTCGAAGAAGCGCAAAGACAAAGCAGCTAAGCCCAGGCAAGAAGAGTCGTCCGTACCGGACGCCGGTTCTTTAGAGGTGTCAGTGGAACCGGTGGTTCCGCTGGAGGCTTCTCTGGAGTCCCAGGGGGAGACTTTGATATTGCAGGATGTGGCCTCTCAGGAGGTAGGTCAGGCTGAAGGGGCTCCTCAGGTTACTGTACTCCCCTCCCTTCCTAGGGTGGTTAGGCCCTCTCCTTCTGTTTCCAAGGCTTCTCCCAGAGGCAGGCCAGGTTTAGCTTCTGTTGGTGTCACTCCTAGTTCAGCAGGGTCTGTGCCCAAGAAGCACATGCTTAAAATGGCAGAAGATTTAATTACTTTGATTAGAGGTTCTTTGCCCCCTCCTGATAAGAGGCCTAGGGTGGAGCCAGAGTTGGGGAGTTTTGAGCAGGCTTCGGATGTTTCAGAGTCTTCGGCTGAAGACTTGCAGGAATACTCTCCTTATTCTGATTCTGATGCAGATGATTCGACTCCTTCTGCTTCTCCTCCAGAGGATTTCTCTTTTTCAGAGACTCTTCATTCCATGAGGGAACATTTTAAGTGGGAAGGTCAGGATTTCTCTGATTCCAGGAAAAGGCTTCGGGAATTTTTGCTTTTGCCCCAGCATAGGCCCTTGGCTATACCACCTTTTCTGGATGTTGTGGAAGATGTGTTTGCAGAGGCTTCACTTAATCCTGATTCTTTGCCTCCTGCTCCTGTTAAGCCGGATAGATATTACAGGGTGCCTGAGGCTCATAAATATCTTTATAAGAGTCCTAGGGCGGACCCAGAAACTGTTAGTCAGGGACCTAAGGGTGTCAAGGCCTCTGTTGTAAAGAATCCGGTGCCTCCAGATAAAGAGGCCAGAGCTTTGGATAGATGGGGAAAGAAAGTCTATACTTCTTCCACCTTAGCTATGAGGGCTTTGAATTGCCAGTTTCACATGTTGAAATATCAAAACTATCTTCTTTCTCAATTGAAGTCTAAGGTAGATGCTCTGGCGGAAGGCATTGAGTGTAAAGAATTGCAAGATTTGGTGCATGTCTCTGAACAAGTGGGTAAGCATTCTTTACAATGTGGTTTTGATGCTGTACAGGCCTCGTCTAGGGTGGCTGCCACTGGTTCAGTTCTTCGCAGGCACGCCTGGC
Organism: Protopterus annectens; assembly: GCF_019279795.1. Classification (NCBI taxonomy): domain Eukaryota; kingdom Metazoa; phylum Chordata; order Ceratodontiformes; family Protopteridae; genus Protopterus; species Protopterus annectens. Next base: position 325,323,911 of record NC_056739.1, on the reverse strand, counting down.
TGAGGGATCAGAATTTATCTGACCATGTTAAGACAAGGATTTTGGATGCTCCTTTACAGTCTGATGTGTCGTTTGGTTCACCTGTGGAGTCAGTCTTGAAGAAAATGGAAGACAAGGCTAAGTCTATGCAGGCTGTTAAAGATTTTTGCAAGTTCAGCCTCCGAAGTTTAGTAGGAATTGGCCTGCTAAGGGGTGGACATATCCTTCTTATGATTCTCAGTCTAGGGGTAGATCTAGACGTGGTAGGGGTAGAGCTCAGAGTTCCTTCAGACCTAGAACAGGAGTTCACCTGCACAATCTTCGGGTGAGGGCAGGGGCCAGTCCTTTCGTAAACAGGCCCAATGACCTACCTTTTCAGCTGCCAGATCCTTCTTGCCTGGCAGCACCTTTGGGAGGAAGGTTGGCACTCTTCAAGGAAAATTGGAGTTTGATTACCCAAGACAGATGGGTATTGGATATCATACACCAAGGTTACAAGTTTTATTTCCATACCTTGCCTCCTTTCAAAGGCATGCCGGACGTTCCTCCTCAGCAAAGACTAGAGGCTCACAAACAAATTTCTCTGCTACTTCAAATAGGGGCCATACAACCGGTCCCTCTGCCAGAAGTGGGCCTAGGATTTTATTCTCGCCTGTTCCTAGTACCAAAGAAGGGGAACACGTGGAGACCAATTTTGGATTTATCTATCCTCAACACATATCTGGACATTCCCAAGTTCAAAATGTTGACGTTACAACAGCTTTTGCCTCTGCTGGGCAAAGATCACTGGATGGTGACTCTGGATCTCAAGGAGGCTTACCTTCATGTTCCTATCAGGCTCAGTTGCAGGAAGTATCTGCGTTCGGGCTGGGACTTCTCATTATCAGTTCTCTGCATTGCCCTTTGGCTTATCTACTGCCCAGAGTGTTCACAAAGGTTCTGGCTCCAGTGATAGCTTTCTTCAGGCTAAGAGGAATACAGATCTATCCTTATTTGGACGATTGCCTGATTCTGGCCCAAGAAAAGGAAGAACTTCTTCATCATTTACAGTATGTGATAGCAGTGCTAAGATGCCTGGGGTATTCTGTGAACGAAATAAAGTCCAGTCTAGTACCCTCTCAGGACATGTGCTTTCTGGGTGTGAGACTGAATACAGCATCCCAGATGGCCTTTTTGACCCCAGACAAACAAAAGAATCTTTCTCTGTACTTCCATCAATTGTCTCATCAGTCCAGGCTGACTGCAAGGACAGTCCTTCAAGCCTTGGGGTTCATGGCATCTTGTATTCTGGTGCTTCCCAATGCCAAACTGCATATGAGGAAGCTACAATGGTATCTCAAAAATGTATGGACACAGCACTGCCAAGATATGGACACTGTCATTCAGATAATACCTTGCATTCAAAAGGAATTTTTGTGGTGGGCTCAGGAATGTCACCTAAACAAGGGACTCTCTGTGACCCGGCCAGAGGCGAGTCAGATTCTAACGACAGATGCCTCAGACAAAGCTTGGGGTGCTCATCTAAATGGAAAGTGGGTACAAGACACATGGCCTGCCAGACTTCAACATCTACATATCAACTTGAAGGAGATGTTAGCAGTCCAATTTGCATTAATAGCTTTCAAGGATTTACTTCTTCCAGGGCAGGTGTTGGTTCTAACAGACAACACAACTGTCATGTGGTACATCAACAAGCAAGGGGGAACGCATTCTTATCCTCTATGCAGACAAGCAATGATTTTGTGGGAGACTGCTCTCAGTTTACAGCTAAATCTTCAGGCAAGGTTTCTGCCGGGAGCACAGAACTCCTTAGCAGATGTGTTGAGCAGACAAATTATGGATCCCCACGAGTGGAAATTGGATCCTCATGTATTTCAGAAATTGACAGTGTTATGGGGAACTCCAGACATAGATCTTTTCGCTTCTCCACTAAACTACCAGCTGCCAAAGTTTTGCACAAAAAGGTTTCTTCCCACAGCTTGGAAAGTGGATGCTCTCTCATTCAATTGGAGCAATCTTCATGTGTATGCCTTTCCACCTCTGCCTCTCCTCCCAAAGGTACTCCTGAAGGTCAGACAGGACAAGCCAAAGATGATTCTTATAGCTCCAGATTGGCCTCGACAGCACTGGTACCCATTACTGAGAAGTCTGATACGGGAGCCTCCATGGCCTTTGCCTTCGATTCCACACCTGCTGTCTCAGGAGAACAGTCATTTACTCAATGTCAAACTTCACTCTCTGCATCTAACAGCCTGGCATATTCTGTTTTAAACCCTGGAGGGTCTCAGCTTCCACAGCAAGTTTTGAATGTTATTTTGGAGGCCAGAAGGCCTAGTACAAGAAAAGTGTACGCAGATAAATGGAGGAGATTTTTATTTTGGAGTACAGCAAAGGAATTTGATGTTTCTAAGCCTAATTTAAGTGTGGCTCTTCAATATCTGACTGAGTTACTGGACAAAGGTTTGTCCTTCTCCTCTATTAAGGTTCATGCTGCAGCAATTTCTGCTCACTATGACTGTGACCCACCATTGTTTTCTCATCCTTTGTTTAAGCAATTCCTTAGAGGGGCAAAGAATATAAGACCCCCACGTAGAGCTCCTATTCCTGCTTGGATCTCAATTTTGTGTTGGAGAAACTCACTCTACAACCTTTTGAGCCTGCAGTTACTGCCGAGTTGAAATATTTATCATGGAAGACTGCTTTTTTGTTGGCCATTACCTCTGCGAGAAGGGTTTCTGAATTACAGGCCCTTATGGCGGTTGAGCCTTTCTTAATTTTCCATAAGGACAGAGTATCTTTGCGTACTAATCCTTCCTTTATGCCTAAAGTGGTTTCTAGTGTGGCTTTAAACCAAACTATTCATTTGCCTACTTTTTATGCAAACCCCAAAATAAAGGGGAAAAGATTTTGCACACTTTGGATATACACAGGCAGTTGCGATATTATTTGAGCAGAACTAAAGGGTTCAGGCAGTCTCAGCAGTTATTTGTTTCATTTGCTTTGGGTTCTCAGGGCAAGCCTGTTTCAAAACAAACTATTTCTAAGTGGATTGGGTTTTGTATTGCTTTCTGTTATTCCCATCATGGTAAGGAGATTCCAGCTGGGATTAGGCCTCATTCCACTAGGGCTACTGCCACTTCTACAGCTTTTTAAGGGGTGGCAACTAAAGATATTTTGGAGGCAGCTACTTGGAGTTCAGTGCATACTTTCTCTAAGCATTACCACCTTCCACTTTACTCTAAATCTAGGGCTGGTTTTGCCACTGCAATTTTACAGGGCATTTTGGCAGCTCCTAATGCTTTATAGTTTTGCCATCCTCCCTTACCTCTGCTTTGGGATTCTACCCAAGTGTAAGGACTGCAGCAATGTGAGATGAAGAACATAGTACAGTTTTGTACCTACCATAAATGTAGATGTTCGAAGATCTACATTGCTGCAGTCCAATTTACCCTCCCTCCTTCCCCTCTGTAGTTAGAGGCGGTTGTGTGGTTTGGGTTGTAAATATTGTGGATATTGTATATATTGTACATATGATTAGTGCAAGGGTGGTTGGTTGTTTTTTGCTGTCTTTTGGTTTTGGCCTTTCTTTTTAGGGTCTTCTGACATCTGGGGCAAGAAAAGACTGAGGATATGACGTCGGTCATGCGCATTTGTAACCTGACGTCCTGATGTCAGTCTTAAGCGCCTTGACCGACGTCAGCCTAATACTTTGATATTCGGGCCGACCGAGGACAGCGGACTACCCAAGTGTAAGGACTGCAGCAATGTAGATCTTCGAACATCTACATTTATGGTAGGTACAAAACTGTACTTTTCTTTGGATATGGCATGACATTGGGCACAGGCACCACATTTGAATGTGCCCAGCCTTGGTTGTTTTACCTTCATCTTTTTACTTTGATTTCTTTCAAATAATTCCTTTAAATTAGCCCCTCTTTCCATGGGGGTATTAAAACGAATGTATGCTCCCACATGTGCAATACTACATTTGCGTAGAAGGATGCACAAGATGCCCCCATGGCAACCCCCTTGCGTTGCCGGTATAATTCACCATTAAAAAAGATGAAGTTGTTGGACAAAACCATCTCCATCATTTCGGTAAGCAAGTTGGACATTTTGTTACTAAGGGTTGTCTTCTGGCCTAGAAATTGGGCAAACCATTCCAAACCTTTTTGATGAGGGATGCTGGAAAACAGATCTTTGATGTCCACTGTGACCAGTGAGGTGTCTGGGGAGTAGCAAGAGGTGGGAATGTCCCGGAGGAAGTGCCAAGAATCCTTGCAGACGTGGGACAATGAAGACGTGTATTCTTTGGTCATGTAATCAGTAAATTTTCCCAGGGGCTCAGTCACTCCACCTGCTCCTGATACAATCGGCCGGAATTGTAGTGGATTTATTCCTTTGTGGGTTTTAGGTATCCCAAAGATGACTGGTATTCTGGGCTTTTCCACATGTAAGTAGTTGTAGACCTTTTCATTGATGGCCTGTTGTAATAGAAGGTCACTAAGATAGTACTTAATCTCAGCAAAGGCTATATTGATCTCGTTTCGTGAAACCGTCTCGTATTGTTCGTCATTCTGCAACATAGTGTGCATGTGGGCTTCGTAGTCCTCTGAGAACATAAGGACAATTCCCCCTCCTTTATCAGGTTTCATGACCCTGATTTTTTCTTCATGCAAGTGTTCAATAAAATTAATTTCTTGTTCAGAAAAGTTTGGATGAAGTAGAATTTCTTGATTATTATATACTTTCCTGAAGTCATTCTCCACTAACTTTTCAAAAAAGAGGATTATTGGGTGTAGTGGGGGGTTAAAGAGACTTGTATGCGTTGGGCCTGCTGCATTAAGTGTTTGCCCTTTAAAAATCAAATTTAAGTTTAAAGCTCTGGTAAACATTTTTAAATCTATCAAAGCTTGTGTTAAATTCATGGGTTTAGTTGGGACAAAATGTAGCCCTCGGGTGAAAATATCAAAAGCATTTGTAGGAAGGTTCGTGTCCGTGTAATTGTATATGGCAAAGTTGTTTCTCCTTAAAATAGTGCAGTTACCCTCAATATTAGTAGGGTTTTGATTGTGTAAACCCAGATTTGGGGCTTGGTCAGTTATAGGATCATCCAGGGATGTTAGGGTAGTTGGTGTATGGTGGTTTGTTAGTGAACAAAATTCCAAGACCTCGGTGCCTGTCTTTGTCTCTGTCCCCAAACCCCGGTCTGGCCGGGGTTCTGTTGAAAATCCTGGTTGTTAGTACCCCTTATGTTCTTCTCTGCTAGCCTTTCACTTCTTCTAAGGGGTTCCTCTTGTCTGTCATATGTGTCACTAGCCCTATCTGTGTTTGTGGTGTTGTTTTTGGAAGAAGTTTTATTGTAACCATTGGGGCTAGGGTAGGCAAGGCCATCCCTGTATTTGATGAGATCACGTTCTAATTTTCTTAGTTTTCTGTTAAGAATCTTATCACAAAAAACATCAACATTATCAAAAACCTTGTCATAGTTTGGTTTAAAAGCACTAAAATTAGTACTAGATGTTAACTCATTGTTTAAAGTGTCTAGCTCATTCATTAATGTTTGTGCTTTCAGTTCATATTCACCTACCATTACATGCAACATTTCCAATCCAGCTTTATCAAAAATCTCACACAAGTTAAAATAATAATCAGTACCATACTGGACATTGTTTGGAAATTTAAAAAAGCGTAGCCCTTTCGGGACACGTTTTACTCTCAGACATTCATTCAAGTAGTCTATCTCTAGCTGTGTACTCCTTAAGGAGTATAATTTGTCCTTGAACAAGTCCATGCTCTGATCAAAGTTAGAGAAATTGTTAGAATTGTTACTACCTTTAGAAAAGGTGAAGCGTTGTCCAGCCCATTTTGTAAAGTTTACATCCTTGTTTCTATGTTTCAAAGCAGGATTACTAGTTCCATTGGTCCCTAGTTGTACGTTAGTTTCAGGAGCTCTGGTAGCTTCATGGCGACGAGTAAAGTTGTTTCTTTTGGATCCAGCGCCAGACATGTCCGTGGAGGATATAGTGGAGCTTGTACCCTCTTCCGGGTCCGCAATTACCGGTAATCCAAAGTTATTTTGTAGTGCTTGCTGCTGGTTGCAAGCTAGCCCTGGTGAAGCAGCCGTAGTGGGTTTCAGCAAGTTAGTGAGCTCCTTGAGTGCAACCAGTACTTGGTTGAACTCCGCCTGCTCACCGGAAGATCGTTTGTAGTGTTTTTCAGCATTTCAGGAGTTTCTCCTGGGTTAAAGGTTTCTTCTCCATTGGCCATGGCAGACAAGATCAAGTGAAGTAATGCACAAAAAACCAAAGACAAGCAAAGAATAATCCACGACCTTGAAGAAAGGAACTGGAACTCTGCTAAAGTCCACAAGGCTGTATTTTTATTTCTGAAGTATTCCAAAAGTCACAGATAAAATCACACAAGCGCTTTCAGGCAATCCTGAGCTTTATCAAGTGAAAACAAATTGCAGTGTGCAGTAACCTCCATTAAATAGCCTGGCAATTATACAATTAATTAATTAGTAAATCTAGTACTAAGGTGTGGTGCTTTAGAGTTGGGTGTTAAAAAAGTTAGTCATTATATCAACTCAAAAAATGAAATGTTTGCAATAACATATGCACTTAAATAAAAATGACTAACCATAAAAAACATTTTAAAATGCCAGTTTCCTAGGTTTCAGAACATAAAAGTCTGAAGTCTGATTGGGGTTGTAGATTGTTAAAGAATATACTTAAAGATGTGTTTAGATTGTCAGTGAATTGTGAAAAAATTTTTTTTTTTTCATTATTACTTTACACTGATAAAAACATGCAATAAAATATGCGTGAGATATTTTTAATGCCCATCCATATAACATTTCATATAGAATTTGATTTATTAGTCGGAATCCTATAACCGTGGATGTTCAATAATTTAATATGCTGTGTGGGGATGCTGTGGTATGAAGGGGGTCAAGTGTGAGAGTTATAACCTAGCCCTCCTAAGCTTGAGGACCGGTTTAATGCTGATCATCCCATTCAGACCTGGTGGCTTCCCTGCATTCAGTCTCAACTGCCATAATAGTTCACGGTAGCCCAAGGTGGATTCCCAGTCACCACCTCTTGCATCTGGCTCAACCTGTTCCAGAACTAGAAACTGGATTTTGGGTTCTGGGCAGGAGAGTGAGTGTTTGTAGAAGGCATTGGTTTCCTTCTTCCTGGTCATGTCATAAAGATGCTCGTAGATACGTTTTCTTAATTCCCTCTCAGTTTTGCCCACATAGAAACTTTGACAGTTGGTGCACATCCCCAAGTATACAACCCCTCTAGAGGCACAGGTGTAAAATCCAGTGGGGTGTATCTTGTAGTTCCTAGACGGGAGGTATGGTGCTGTTTCTTTGGATATGGCATGACATTGGGCACAGGCACCACATTTGAATGTGCCCAGCCTTGGTTGTTTTACCTTCATCTTTTTACTTTGATTTCTTTCAAATAATTCTTTTAAATTAGCCCCTCTTTTACGAACAAAACTGGGTTTAGGTGGTATGTAGTCCTTTAGTTCTTCAAAGAGGGTTAAAACCGGCCAGTGATGTAAGATTGTTTCTTCCAATTCATAGGAATTTGATGAATGATCACATTCTGTTCTACAGACGTTATTTGGATGACATCTGTATTTTATGGTCTGGCTCTGAAGGGAACCTATCTGAATTCCTTACACACATCAATTCAACAACGAATTTCCTACAATTCACACACACAGTGGATCAGCACGAACTTCATTATCTGGACATTACTCTTTACAAGGACTACAATCAGAAAACTTTCCATTCCAAACTACATCGCAAGGCAACATTTTCTAACTCCTTGCTACACTTCGAAAGTGCCCACCCACCATATCAAAAGAGGGGGATCATTAAGGGGCAGCTCATCAGAGCAAGTAGAATATGCAGTACGGAGAAAGATTTTGATTCTGAGGTGGAATTTTTGAAAAACCTTTTCTTGGAGAGAGGTTACCGTCTGGAACTATTTCTAACTCTAGCAGCAGAGGTAAAATCTGCATGACATTCCCTCTACAAACCAATACTGGGGGGGGGGGGGTTTGTACCAGTGACCAACAATACACAAAACAAGGATACTGCTCACACTAACAGTTTTGCACACACATATTCATCAAATTCCTATGAATTGGAAGAAACAATCTTACATCACTGGCCGGTTTTAACCCTCTTTGAAGAACTAAAGGACTACATACCACCTAAACCCAGTTTTGTTCGTAAAAGAGGGGATAATTTAAAGGAATTATTTGAAAGAAATCAAAGAAAAAAGATGAAGGTAAAACAACCAAGGCTGGGCACATTCAAATGTGGTGCCTGTGCCCAATGTCATGCCATATCCAAAGAAACAGCACCATACCTCCCGTCTAGGAACTACAAGATACACCCCACTGGATTTTACACCTGTGCCTCTAGAGGGGTTGTATACTTGGGGATGTGCACCAACTGTCAAAGTTTCTATGTGGGCAAAACTGAGAGGGAATTAAGAAAACGTATCTACGAGCATCTTTATGACATGACCAGGAAGAAGGAAACCAACGCCTTCTACAAACACTCACTCTCCTGCCCAGAACCCAAAATCCAGTTTCTAGTTCTGGAACAGGTTGAGCCAGATGCAAGAGGTGGTGACTGGGAATCCACCTTGGGCTACCGTGAACTATTATGGCAGTTGAGACTGAATGCAGGGAAGCCACCAGGTCTGAATGGGATGATCAGCATTAAACCGGTCCTCAAGCTTAGGAGGGCTAGGTTATAACTCTCACACTTGACCCCTTCATACCACAGCATCCCCACACAGCATATTAAATTATTGAACATCCACGGTTATAGGATTCCGACTAATAAATCAAATTCTATATGAAATGTTATATGGATGGGCATTAAAAATATCTCACGATATTTTGTGGCATGTTTTTATCAGTGTAAAGTAACAATGAAAAAACTTTTAACAATTCACTGACAACCTAAACACATTTTTAAATATATTCTTTAACAATCTTCAACCCCAATCAGACTTCAGACTTCTATGTTCTGAAACCTAGGAAACTGGCATTTTGAAATGTTTTTTATGGTTAGTCATTTTTATTTAAGTGCATATGTTATTGCAAACATTTCATTTTTTGAGTTGATATAATGACTAACTTTTTTTAACACCCAACTCTAAAGCACCACACCTTAGTACTAGATTTACTAATTAACTAATTGTATAATTGCCAGGCTATTTAATGGAGGTTACTGCACACTGCAATTTGTTTTCACTTGATAAAGCTCAGGATTGCCTGAGCGAAAGCGCTTGTGTGATTTTATCTGTGACTTTTGGAATACTTCAGAAATAAAAATACAGCCTTGTGGACTTTAACAGAGTTCCGGTTCCTTTCTTCAAGGTCGTGGATTATTCTTTGCTTGTCTTTGGTTTTTTGATGTATTACATTAGACGACCACTTTTTTGAGGTTTACATGTAAATGGGCGAAAATCTCAATAGAGTTTTTGGACGTTATGGTTAATAAAATGCCAGATATTAGTTTAACTACTTCCCTGTATAAGAAAAAATCTTCTAGGAATTCATTACTTCATCGTAATAGTATGCACCCTAGGAAGGTATTTGATAACGTTGTTAAAGGACAGGGTATGGATGATGAGTATAATGGAGGATGAAACAAGCTTAGACAGGACCTCTGTATGAGAGGATATAAGGATGGTGAGGTTGATCCTATATTAACTGAGGTTGATGGATTAAGAACAGGACGGGCAAGACCCTACTTTTCAGCATCAGTTGATGGTGGGGCATCGGAGGTGATGGAAAGGAGACATAGTTATGATGATGTGATCAAGGTCTGTATGAATTACACCAGTGATGTTTATATGATAAGGAGGGTGTTTCAGAAAAACTGGTCGATTCTACTGACAGATGACAACATCAGTAAGGTGGTGGGTGAAATACCTAGGTTTGGGTATAGGAATTGTAGTTCATTGAAGGCGATGTTATGTTATCCTGATAGAACATTTGGTGAGGGTCGGGATGAGTATGGCACCTTTCCCTGTGGTTCATGTAGTGTTTGTAAGTGGGTGGACTCTGGTGATAGTTTTGTACATCCAGATACAAATAAGGTTTTTAAGTTCAAGGTGAGGGCGAGTTGCAACACTAAGCATTTGGTCTATTTAACGCATTGTGATTGTTGTTGGAAGTTTTATGTGAGGAAGACGAATCGTATGCTTAGAGATCGTATGAGGGAACATCAATATAGTGTATGGGTGCGTAGTAACTCTAATGCTTTGGCTAAGTATTGACTGAAAGTCAGAGGATACATGAATTTAAGTTTATGGTATGGGAATTGTGGGAAAAGTATATGCAGAGTAGTAATGAGGTTTAAGCGGCAGGATTTGAATGAGCTATATAATGCTTAACTGCCAATGACTAGAATGTTTATAAGTGATTAGTAATGTTTACAATTACAGTTGTTTCAATGGTATCTGTGATGTAAACTGTTTACAACTAAAGTGATTTCATTTTGTATGTTTTTCATTTATATAAATGTAAGATTGCGTTTGTCACGTGGAAACTTAATAAAGTTGTCATATAGCCTTTCTGTCAGGAAAAAAAAGGGGGTTTTGATGTGCTAGCTGTTTTTCATCTGTGTGACACAATGATATTACTCTTAGAGGTGTGATTTTTCTGTATTCTATTAACCTGGCTTATATGTTTAAAGAAAGATAGATGTATAAAATAATATCTATATTATATATTTTGTGTATAGAGCTATGTTTCAGGCTAAAAATTATTATTAATATTATTATTAACATTTGTTGACCGGGAAAGTCCACTGGGTTGGATACCCATTTTCAGTGGACGCCCGGGGAGAAAATCTCCACAAGCAAAATAAAAAGGAACACAATAATTAAACACAATGTGACAATGTTACTGATATAACAGGAAAAAAACATAGAATATATGCACACACTGAAGATATGACAGGTGAAAAATAAAACAAGAAGTTTACAATTTCCTTCTTTGGTGAGATTCCAGTATCCTATATAGTAAGAATACACTGATAAATGTGAAGGCTGGGTTTTTGCAAAGATTTTGTCATTGCAGTATTTGGTGAAGTATATTGTTTAAGGTGGTTTGCTTTTGAGGCAGGTGCAAGATTGTCTAGATAATGTGTTTTTAGGGCTGCCTTAAAAGTTTTTGGGTGATCAATTTGGGTTATTTCAGATGGAAGGTTATTCCATAGCTTAGCTCTTTTTTTTTTTTTTTTTTTTTTGTCCTGCTCTTTTGTTGGCTTTGGCTACTGTAAGCATCAGTTTACAGGAAGATCTCAGTGTTCTAGTGGGGGTGTATGTTTGTAGGATTGAGTTAAGGATAGAGCAGTCATTTGGTTTAAAAATTAGCTTGTGGGCTAAGGTTAGTTGGATGTATTGTAAAAAGTGGGAAAACTCTAGCCATCATAGTTCAGTGACGGCCTGGCAGTGATGAGAGTGGTAAGGTTTTCCGGAGGTGAATTTGGCTATTTTGTTATAACATGATTGTAATTTATTACTAAGGGTTGTGTGCAGGTTAGTGAAAATGGCACTACCATATAAACGGGAGGGGATGAGTAGGGTATTGGCTAGTTTTATTTTGGTATATTTTTCCAAGTAGAGTTTGTGGCAGTATAGTTTACCTAGTTTGAAATGGGTTTTCTTGATTGCAGTTAGGATGTGCTGTTCGTATGTGAGGTTATCATCTATTGTTTTACCAAGCAATTTGGCTGTTTTCACTAGTTCAATTTCTGTGCCATATTTAGCCAGGATTTTAAAGCCAATGTTGGGTGGTTTTGTCAATAAAAGTAAAAGTTTCTTTTTTTGGGGTTTAGCATTAGTTGTGCATTAATAAGCCATGATTCGATAGAAGTAAAAGCCTGTTGTGTAAGTGTGAGGAGGTCTGAGAAAGTTTTAGAGGTGGATATGTGTTGATTCATCGGCATATTGGATGATGTTCTGGATTAAGGGGGCTTTGTGCAGGTCATTGATGAAGATATTGAACAGTAGTGGACCTAAAATGGATCCCTGTGGTACTCCTATATTGTTAGGTTGGTACTGAGATAGTGCATTTAACCATTTTACGGATTGTTCCCTGTTCTGTAGGTAGGAGGTAAACCAGTTGAGGGAGTTTGGGGAGCAACCTAGTGTTGATAGTTGGTTTACTAGCTTAGTATGTGACACTGTGTTGAAGGCCTTAGATAGGTCTAGTAGGATTACTGAGGTAGGGTGGCCTGCATCCAAGGCTTTGTTGACTGAGGTAGGATGGCCTGCATCCAAGTCTTTGACAGATTTGGTGAAAGATAATAGGGCAGTAATGGTGTTATGCCCTGGCCGGAAACCATGTTGGGTAGGCGATAGAAGAGCATTATTTGAGAGGTGTTTAAGTAGTTGTGAGTGAACACATTTTTCCAAGATTTTAGATAGAGAGGAGAGTATAGAGATAGGGCTGTAGTTGGAACGATCATGGGAGTTACCCCCTTTGTGTAGTGGGGTAATGATGGATCTTTTCCATAGGAGAGGAACATAAGATTCAGTGAGAGAGTGGTTTATAAGGATGGCAAATGGATATGCTATTGAGCTAGCTGCTTTTTGCAGATATTCTGGGAGAAAGTTATCCACAGAGAGAGAGCAAGGTTTGAGTTGTTTTAGGAATTTCAAAATCAGAGAGGTGGGTACAGGTTGAATAGTGAAGGATTTGCCTGGTTGTGTAGTGGGGGTGTGTTCCGTTGGGGTTGTGATGTGTATGTTTGAGCTGGATGGGCAGTCTTTGAGTAGCTTTTGGATGGTAGAGATGAAGTGAGTATTTAAGGCTTGGGAGATTTCTTGTAGCCTTTTTCCTGGTGCAGGGGATGGGTTTTGGATGGTGCCTGGGTTAAATAGAGAGGAGACAGACTTCCAAAAATGTTTGGGATTGTTATATGAGGTGGATAGTTTATCAGAGAAATAATCTTTTTTATAGGTTCATAGGTTCAATCTGCGGTGGTGGTGCTGTGGTAGCATTGTCACCTCACAGTAAGACGTTGTCCTGTTCGATTCTCAGCTAAAGCGTCTTCTGTGTGGAGACATGCGTGAATGGGCGTACCTTCATTGAAGGTTGTGCATCAGGCCTGGCAAGTTGGTATGTAAAAATCTATTGCCAGTCATTAGCGGACCGGAGTTCTGCTGTGGCGACCCCTAACCGGGAAAAGCCAAAAGATACAACATAGGTTCATAGGTAGGTACTAGGCTATCTGCTTGAAGGCATTTATAAGCCTAGCCAGAATGTGTTGGCTTTCACCGCCCCCTTAGATTAGTTCCCTGTGCCTCTGTCCAGCACAGTCACTGAAGTGATCCCCGGGGTAAACTTTCTGTTTCCCATCCACTCGTCAAGGTTTCTCTTGAGTGTTAGCGAAGAGCTCTGCCTAATGTAGATTGGAATCTTGTTCCAAAGCATGGGAAATCTCTGGGACAGGAATCTATCCCTCTAGCGCATCCTATTTATTGTTGTGGTGATTTTTAGATCCCTATAGCATGTGGCTTGAGGGGATAAGGTTTTCTTTAGGTGGAGCATGTCCATCAATTCTGGGTTGGACATGGCCTTGTATGTCAGGCAGAGATCACCTCTGAGTAGGCGGTATGCAACCGAGTACAGCTGGAGTTTCTTCAGTCAAGCTGCATAGGGCATCTGTTTGAGGCCAGTGATCCTCTTGGTGAGGTACTTCTGTGGTCTTTCCAGCTGTTGCAGGTGTCTTGTAAGGTACATCCCAAATGGGGCATTGTACTCTATGATGGGTCTGATGAGTGATGAGTAGAGGGGCACAATGACCTCTTTTGATCTGGATGCAAACCCTTTTGTGATTAGGTGGGCCACATAGAAGGATTTTGTAACCACTTTGGCAATGTGATTATCAAAGGAGAGATTACTATCTACTTGAGTCCCCTAATCCCTTATTACGTTTTCAGTATTTAGGGGGCTACCACCTATGTGGTAGTTTGTGCGTACTTTGTTTTTTCCAAAGGGGATGACTATGCACTTTTTGGCATTTAGCTTGAGGCCATGATTTTGACATCAGGTATCCTTGTCTTTTATCTTGTATTACTAGCTTTTTTATTTGTTGCGGAGTTGTTTGTAGTGGAGTTCATTTTATTGTGTTCTGTCTCTCAGCCAAATTTTTCATGCTTTGTTTCTAAGAGACATAGTTTGTTTTGTTAGTCTTGTTAGCCAGGGGACATGGTTAGTTTTGGTTCATTTAGTACACATAGGAGCTAAGCTATTGAGAGTATTTAAAAAGAGTTTGTTAAAATAATCAACAGCTTCATCTAAGGGGAATGTTTTTAGTGGGTTCCAGTTTTGGGAGTTTAAAATATTTATAAAGTTATCCTGGATAAAGTGGGCAAGGTTCCTGGAGGTTTTATACAAGTGCATTTTGATTGCATGGGGGTGAGTTCTATAGGTATATGCTAGAAGGTGTTCACTTAATGTGTTTCGTAGGGTTCCTGAGTTGGAGTAGTTTTGGGGATGTGTTACAAGTATCCCGTCTGGGGTTGATTCAGAGTCTGTTGTTAGGCCATGAGTGGGGATAGTGATGAGTTGGGTAAAACTGTGAAGGTTTATAATATTTACTAGAGAGGGGGAGTCTAAGTTTAGCCAATTAATATTGGTGTCTCCTAGTATTACAGTTTCATGCAGTATGTTCTGATTTAGCCAAGATAAAAGGTTTTCAAGTATGTGGCTATTGAGGCCTGGGGGGAATATAAATAACTGCTATGCATATTTGTTTGTTCCTGTTTATGTGAAAGTATGTGAGTAGTAGCTCTATGTTACCAAAAGAGGGGACAGATTTTGCATAGGTTATTTGTAGTGAGTTTTGATATATTAATGCTACACCATCTCTCTTTTTATGAAGTCTGTCTGAACGAATTGTGTTATATCCTGGAGGGACAACTTCAGTGCCAGCAATGTGTGATTTCAGCCATGTTTCTGTTACTGCAATAATGTTTGGGGTGTGGGCAGCTAGCCAGACATGGAACTCAGTAGTTTTATTGCAAATGCTGCAAATGTTTATATTCATTAGGTGAAGTGTGTGTTGAGATATTGGATTAATTAGCCTAGTGGTAGATGAATGGGTGTGGGGAAACATTTGGTCAGCTTGGCTGTCAGTGGATGTATAAATATTGATTGGGCCTGGATTTGGGTGTATATCTCCACATTGTTTTAATGTGTGGAGTTGATAGAATATGCTGTGAGATTGTTGTTTATCTGGTGTGGGCTTGTAATGTAGTACTAGATAAATTTTAAATTTGGAGGCAGGCAGTAGTAGTTTTAATCTGTCTGAGGTAATGGTATTACTTGCTAGTAGAGAGGGGGAGATGTCTGAATAACTAAGTTTGTTAAGCTGCATGGGAAGAGTTTGTGTGCTGCTACTGGTTGGTGGGGGTATATGGTTGCATGTATGGATGTGTTTGTATTAGTAGGAGTAGTGTGAAGATGTGGAGCATGCAGGGAATAATACTAAATAAGTGATGGTAAGTGTGGAATGGAGGGGCCATGATGATTGAGGAGTTATGTGGGTGCAGTTGATAGGGTGGGACTTGTGGTTTGATTATGTTGGAGGTGGTTGATTTGATGAAGGTGAGAGAGGGTGGGACTTGTGGTTTGATTATGTTGGAGGTGGTTGATTGGATGAAGGTAAGAGAGGGTGGGGCTATGGATAGAGATAAATGTAATGAGGATTGGGGTGGTTGGGAATGGGGTAAGGTAGATGAGCGAAGTGAGCCCGGAGCAGGGCAGATCCTGGGCTTAAAAACAGCCAAGCAGCAGACAAAAAGCAGCAACCCCCCCCCAAAAAAACCCCCAAAAAACAATCTCCAAAAAGTTAAAGAAGCATTGCAGGTGAGAAAGACATTAAAGGCTCACATGCACTTTGAAAGTGTATTTTCTGTCTGAGCTAGAAAGTCCTACTTTATATGTCTGTAAGCTCAGATTTGTAGTTCTATAGCTGGAGCAAAAAATATGTGGGTATGTATTGCTGAAGGAGTATGCAGCAATAGGAGGGGAGGGGGTAGAAGTTTGCAGTATATGGGTCAGGGGGGGAGCAGTACAGGTACTGGGCTAAAGCCAGTTGCAGGAGAGGCAGCTAGATAGAAATAGAGTATCAGGAAGCACAGTGGTTGGGTAGGTAAAGATGGACCTAACAAGAGAGCTAGATAAGTAAACAGCATAAGGGAAGCACATTGGTTGGGTAGGAAAAAGATGGACCTAACAAGAGAAAGTGAGATATATGGAGGCCACTCTGCAGCAAAGTCTCTTAGAGTGAAAGTGCTATTTATACATTGAACAGCATATTATCAGAGCCGGACATACATAGTTTTGGTGCAACTGAGGAGATTCAGCTGTTTTGGTCACCCACAGAAGCTGTAGGGAGCCTGGCCGATGATTATGTGGTTCAGCCCGTTGAGGGAGAGGTTAGGCTGGGATAACAAGTGTCCTTTTGGTTGCAGGGCTTACTAAAAATAAAAATAGAGCAGTCAGTGCAAATATATTAATATAGGTGGTTTCAGGCAGCTAGATTTGTGTAGAAATACTAGAATATTGTCATGTATGAAATTTCAATAACATAACCTCACTGGTGACATAAATGTAGCAAAAACTCATAAGGCTATGGTTACTTTTTAAACTGGATTGCAATTTAAAAAAACAATTGCATACAGTGATACTGTGTTACAAACACCATGAGTGTTAGCCTTAAACCGTTTCCTACATACAGCATTGCGAACAGCTTACAGCAGCATACCTAGTGTTTAATAGTAAATTATAACTGCGTAGTCCAGATATTACATGGGCATCTTTAGAATATTGTATCCCTGTTAGACAACTTTCTGTAACTTTTTAGTGGGTATGATCTCTCAAAAACCCTTACCATCACATTAAAGGTAGCCGTTAGAAAACAACAGGTATTTGCCTTAAAGGCAGTTAGCATTTGTGGTACACCGTATTCTGTGTAGTAACCAGGTCTAATTATGTCCCACTGAGGAATACCGTTATCCCAACAGGTTGGAATTATTTTCCAGCAGAAAAATACATTTTAGCAAATATGTATTAAGTAATCCAACAGAAAAACCATGTACTATAGGGAAAATCAGATTGAAACAGAGTATTAATTGTGTCCTGTCTATTATCTTTATACACAGCAATGCAGCCATGCGAGGACAGTTAATTTCATTTAGTGCCTGTAGCCATCATATAAATAACCAGTGCTTTAAGCCTGTATCCGTTGTATAAATATCCAGTACTTTAAAGCTTCTTAATACTACGACAGCTCTAACATTGTGGTAACATGGCTAGGTATGCTGTGTTACAAATATCAAAATTTAAATGAAAAAAACAAGCTAGATATCTTTAACTTCACTTAGTAAACTAAGCTGTACAGATATTATAAGCTGTGCTTTATGAACAATACACCACAGGCAAGAATAGCAGTATGACTGATAATTTTAAATCTAAAAGGCATTAATCAAACAGCAGCAGAAAAGGTGCTATTATTTATCAAAAATGAAAAGATAATCACTTACAGGGAAATATGCTACAGAGTTGGTGTTCCTAAGCACGGGGGAAAGGGATTCAGAGATGGAGCTACTGGGGGGATGGGGATTTAGTAATCTCTGCCTGTCGGCAATTGGATAATGGAGTGAGAGAAGGAAAAGGGAGGGGTAAAGTGCAGGAAGAATGAGTAAGTGAGCTCCGCAGAGCCTGGGCTTGAAAACAGCCAAGCAGCAGACAAAAAGCAGCAAAAAAAAAAAACAATCTCCAAAAAGTTAAAGCAGCACTGCAGGTGAGAAAGACATTAAAGCCTCACATGCACTTTGAAAGTGTATTTTCTATCTGAGCTACAAAGTCCTACTTTATATTTCTGTAAGCTCAGGTTTGTAGTTCTATAGGTGGAGAAAAAAATATGTGGGTATGTATTGCTGAAGGAATATGCAGCAATAGGAGGGGAGGGGGGAGATGTTTGCAGTATGGGTCAGGGGGGAGCAGCACAGGTACTGGGCTAAAGCCAGTTGCAGGAGAGGCAGCTAGATAGAAATACAGTATCAAGGAAGCACAGTGGTTGGGTAGGTAAAGATGGACCTAACAACAGAGAGTGAGGTATATGGAGGCCACTCTGCAGCGAAGTCTCTTAGAGTGAAAGAGATATTTATACATTGAACAGCATATTATTAGAGAGCTGGACATACATAATTTTTGGTGCAACTGAGTAGATTCAGTTGTTCTGATTACCCACAGAAGCTGTAGGGAGCCCTGCCAATTATTATGTGGTTCAGCCCGTCGAGGAAGAGGTTAGGCTGGGACAACAAGTGTCCTTTTGGTTGTAGGGCTTAATAGTTTTTGGTACAACTGAGGAGATTAAGCTGTTTTGGTCACCCACAGAAGGTGTAGGGAGCCGTCCGATTATCATGTGATTCAGCCCGTCGAGGAAGAGGGCTTAAGGGAGATACGCTGCAGAGTTGGCATTCCTACACACAAGGGAGAGGGATTCAAAACTACTGTGGTAAGAGATCCAGCTTCAGTAACCTTTAGACTTTGGTTGCAGGGATTAGAACCACTCTGCTATTTAAACTTTCCCAGACTGCCATAGAACTCCATCCTGTTTTTTTTTATGCACTTTGTAGCCTTTTTCAGTTGTTTTTCACTGCTTCAGGCAAACCTTGGCTGAAGAAGAAATGGCAAGAAAAGACATCTTTCAAACCATTTGAAGTGTTTTGTGTGTCTGGATCACAGCAAGTGTGTGTTCTCTGTCACTTTCCATCATGAATATTATACGAGTACTTCCCTGTCCATGGAAAGTTGAACTTTATGCCCATTTATTGCTGAACCTAAGCCCACTATCCCTACTATTCATGATTTCCTTGTCTCTTTGATTAAATGAGCCAACATGTATAAGGTTTTGTCTTGGCACCCTGCATAACAGACAGTGGTGTTTCATTAGCCTTTGCTTTAATGAAGCCATCAAAATGAAGGCACACAAGTGCTAAAAAACTATTTATTTTCCATGAAACTTTCTAATTCAGAGCAAGAATTTATTCTCCAAGAAACTGTCTACTTTAAAGCAAAAATGCATTTTTTTTTTTCCTTTTGGTCATCTAATATTTTATGTGTCACTCTTGAAAAGGTACATTTCCAAAATGATGTACAAAAGTATAATTTCCTTCTCAAAAAAAAAAAAAAAAGATTCTTCACCACCAAGGCTGTCAGTGCTGAGGATCTTCCTTCTACACCGCAGGTCTGCCTTATCCTGGAGTTAATGTGGATATTTCTAAAGAAAATATCAAGCTCCACATCATCATAGTAGTATAATATGATGCCCCTTTTCTGACGTCTCAGACCCATGCTTTTCTCTCTGAAACCTATCAGCTGACCATTTTGAAATTTGATGGCAGTCAGTCCAGAGTTTCTACTCATGTCCTTCTAACACTAGTATGCCAGGAGTCCCCATCTTTGTTCTGTACCAGCCTTTCATTTTTCCATGGTGCAAACAATTTGGGTGCCAGTGGCTGCTCTTGAAGTCTGTCTTTGAGTCCCTGGTTCATCTTTCACTTGAATCTCTTTTCCTTACTTCAGCCTTTCCACTGCTAGTTTCCTTTGCTTTGGCAGGCTGAATTACCCTGCAGTACCATTCTCAATGCCCTTTTTGGTGGCGGTCATTTCAGTGTTAACAATCCTGTCATTAGTGGGTCTCACACTATTTTTCTGGTCTCTACTTGTCCAGTATTGATGTACTTAGTTTCAGTAATGCAGACACCCCTTACTCCTCAAACTGCCTTCCACTCCAGTAGTAATGCTACATAGGGCTACCTGTGCAATTCAGTTCTCCCTCCTTCTTCTGTACTGCTTTGGCATATCGATCAGTGGCTTGCTTTCTTTTAGGATTTTTGCATGAAAGATTCCCTTATGGTCCACATTCATAATCACAAAATGCAAGCTGTAGAGCCTGATCTGGATCTTTCTTTTGAAGATCTTGATGATGAATGGAGCAGCTGTCCTCAAAAAGTGATATTACATTTTGAAAGCATCTACAAATTATGTAGAAAAGAGTGGCTTGGTCCAAGCCATTGGGAGGTTACAGAAGGACTACAATTTTTCCTTCAAACGTCCTGGGTGGTCTGATCCCTTGTTGACATCTTTCAAGATGACACTAAAATGTCAAGGTAGACTCCTGACTTGACAACACCGGTGCCCAAGGGTTTACTGTCATATTTTCAAATGGAACTCCATCGACTGCACTTTTGTCGAACATGGAAAATCAAAAACGGTAATGTTGAACTCCAAAAGCCAACCTAGGAACAGGTTTTAACATGGGTCGAGATAGGTGTTCACTGCTTTTGCAGAACTACAAACCTCTCCCCTATCTCAACCCATGTTAAAACCCGTTCCTAGGTTGGCTTTTGGAGTTCGACATTACCATTTTTGATTTTCTGTGTTCGACAAAAGTGCAGTCGACGGAGTTCCATTCAAAAATATGATAGTAAACCGTGCCCAAGAAAGCAGAACTTGAAAACTTTCAACTTTTTTCATCATTTCCAGATCTCCAGGGTATGCTGCTGTTATGTGACCTGATGGGTGGAACTGGCAAACATCCACAGAGAGAATCCTTTCCATCTTCAGACCCCTTAGGAGACTGTGACTGTAGACATGTATGCCATGGTTATGGGCATTGTGATTGGCAAACAGTTCAGTGGAATCTCTAGAAGTCTGTCTTGTATATCAGCACTCAGGAGATGAGGCCACAGAGAAGTTTATCCATTAATTTTGGACAATATAGCTGCAATCTGGGATATCAACAAGCAGTGGTGATGTTTGGCATTAATTGTATTGCAGGTTCTTAAGGGTCTGGGAATGATTATACTTATTACCTGATAGTGATGCATATATGTGGGGTGGGAATTCACTTTCAACTAGATAAAGCTGCTGTCTTTTTTCCCCATGAACGTTCACTCAGTGAATTGGTGGCCAGGAAAATATTTCACAATTTTGCCCTTAGGTATTTCTGGGGTACAACATCTTCACCTCTCTTCTTTTAATTTATTTCACGTTGAGGAGATCAGACCAAGGGTATCTTGACCCACTCGTATCAAATGGCGTCTTTTGTGTTCCCTCCCATATCCACTGATGATATTTAGCCAGAAGTACTACATAAGGCCAGATTTTTTCTATTTCCTTTTTGGCCTAGACAGACTTGTTTTCCTCCTTTTTGTACCTTTGAGTTTCTGCCCTTGTAGGACTCTGCCACCCACTCTTCCAACAATCATTGCAAGAATCGGTATGCTTTGAGACTGATCTCATGGCTTCTTTGGTTCAATTAATAAGTGCATTCCAGGTGTTTCTGATAGTGCTCTGTACCATTAATTGTGCCCAACAGCCTTACATATTTTCAGAAGACTTCTTTTTCAATGTAGACTTTTTTAAAGTTGGAGGAAATCAAAGTGTCTTGAGAAAACCCACACTGTATAGGGGAGAACATGCAAAACTCTACACACAGTAACTACCACTCAGAATTGAACTTTGAACCTTGGAATGGTGAGGTAGTGATCTTACCATTAAGCTAACTATACCAATGATCTAAATTATATTTCTATTCAGATCCATGGCCACATCTGACTTTGTTTTGGTCAATATTTAGTTTGGACATACTTGAAGGCCTTTAAAGCTATCTTATGTGAGGCTTTTCTTCTAAGCAGTCCTACTTTTGTTATGTTTAATTTATGCTTAAGCTAACTTTTCTATTATATAAAAGTATATCCTCATCTGATATGAAATTCTTTTCTGAGAAGACAATGTTTAAATGGTTGTTAAACTTTGCTAGGAAAATCTTTGAATTATAAACCCTTTTTGTCAAACCTCCTTATCTGTTTTGCACAGGGAAAGGGTGGTGCTTCAAGTTAAATCATTCTTCATGCCCATTGTTGTGACAGAAGCTGATACAAGCTAGTTTTTCAAGCTCTTTGCCATTTCCCCAAAATATCTTCAGAGTAATGGATGTCACCTGATTGTTTTCTATCAATTGGACAGAAGCTTAATCTGTGCTTTTTGGTATATACAAGTAGAGCAAGAATTTTAACAAGTGCACTTTCTAGATATATAGTCAACTGGCTTATACTTTGCTGTGAGAACTATGACTGGGCTCTACCTGTAGAACTCTGTTCTCTTGGAACAGTGGCTACCTCCATTGCATTATTTTGTAATGCCACCTCTGATGATACATGCACAGTAGATGCTACTTCTGAACACATTTGTGAAGTGCTATAAGCAAGACATTGTCCAAGTGCAGGCCTTTGCTACTAACATTAGTAGAATATTCTGCTGAGAGTGACAACATAGGAAGTTTAGCTGTGGAGGCTGTTGTAGACGTTACCAAATATGGACCTTGCCTCCTCTTATGAGATACAGAAGTTACGGGCACTTGTCATAGTAATCTGATAAAAAGAGATCATTGTTTAGTAGCCATTACGGATGTTTGTGCAGGTATTTGGACTGCTCAGCAGGTAACACTTTTCAGGAAGCTTGGTACCTTCCACTTTCCATCATATGTTCTCTCTCATTCCGCAGCTCATTTCTGGGTTGAGAAGCTAGACAGAAGAAAGTGGCCTTGGTCTATTTCCAAGGAGAAGTACTTGGTAATACTTGTTACTGATTGTAAATAAGAAATGTATTTTTCATTTTGTTATCCTGCATTCTGTTTCATCATTAGGGACTCCTTTCTGGCCCTTTTTGTCTGAATTAAAGCATAGACTAACTGGGCTTTTTTGTGTCTACCATACAAACAACACAAAATGCTTGGCTCATGTTTGGAATCCACTTCAGTTAGGATAGACAGGATTCTCAAACTTCTTTCATTTCTAAAAAGATTTCAAAGAAAACTTGATCACAAATGAAACTTTCCTTTTGGGTGCTGCCTTATGCCTTCCTAGTGGCTGCATAATCTCATCCTAAGTTGTTGCCAGGGAATTTAGGGAATTATGCTAACACCTTAATGTAAATGGGATACATTTATATATAATATATATATATATATATATATATATATATATATATATATATATATACATACATATATATATATATATACACTTTTATGCACCTATGACTGGCACTGATTCTCTGCAAATAGACAAATTGATTATCTTCTTATGGAAGCTGTGATTTCCTACCTTCTCCTTTGTGGGATTTGGGCCCCACTGCCTTAAGTAGAACTTCCTTACTGAAGTCAACACCCCCACATGAAGGGGGGAGCACAGCCATATGAGTGGCTAAGATGGGTGAGCTGACACATGTGGTTCACTCCTATCGGATGTGGCTCTCTACCATACCTCCCCCAACTAGCTTCTTCAGCACTTGTCGAATTAGCCATCATCACCTCCAGCATTCTAGATACCAATATTTATATTATTAGCAGTCCCAGTATCTGCCCCTCTAGTATTGTGATCTTTTTTCTCCCCCACTGAAAACTGCAGTTTTTGTACTAATGGCCCTGTCACCCACTTATTAAACTTTCCTCTAGACACCGCCTTATAATGTTTTTAACTTATTAAAGATCTCTCAACACCCATTTCTCCCCATGGATGGGGTCCTTGACTCTCTCCTGTACCAGAACATAGGCTGTCCATTCCTTCTGTGGGTGTGAAGGTTTTCAAGTCCCCTGATAATGAGCCTTCATTGAAGAGACCTAGGTAGGGTGTCTCTGTCTAAAAAAAAAAAAAAACAAATTGATCATCCCTTAATTTCTTCCCCAGAGGACCTTTATGAAAAAGAATGGGTCTTCTAGCCAAAGTCCTAACCCTAAGTTTTGAGAATATTCATAGCTGATGGAGTAGTGAGATAATTAGCCCTCAGACCCCATTGCATCCCTTCAAGGGAGCTTCATCAGACCTGCCACTTCACTCCTGCTAAAACATTTCAGGCACTTCCTGCTTAATGGACATTTCAAAAGATGCCAAGTAAAATTGGCTTTGGAGAGAGAGGACACAATAGCAACTGTACCAGAAAGTGCTGACTAAATTTCCTGGCCTCCAAAAGAATGCTAATCGTTGGTGTAGACTCCCAAAGCAGATAGTGCCACGTGTCCTGAAAGAACATAATGAAACATCTAATTTGATTTTTTTTTATTTTCATCATCAAGAAGCATAACTGGAAAAAATAACATTAAGTGCAAGTCTCCTTGCTGGGGGCTTAGCCCTTAAACCTCCCCCTAACATATACAAACTCCTCAATTGTACTACAACGGGGAAAAGTAAAAAAACACTGGACTGTAATGCTAGCTCACTTAAAGTCATGGTACTCTAACAAATGTGCTAAAACCATGAATGTTGCAATGAAGTGTAGATATACCAGCTACCATGTCTGCATCAGACTTCCACAAGACTGCTACATCAGAGTTCTGCTTTTCAGCCTCCAGACAAGGAGTCCATAGCAGTACATACATTTAAAAAAATGTGTGTCAGTTTGTGCTACATTTTCCTTTTATTGTTGTGGGCATTGATTCATCTGGCAAATGTGATAATACAGAGAAACATTGCTAAATAAAATTCATTCTCTTACAAAAGAACATTCCATGGGCTTAATATATGAAAAGGTAGTAGCTTGTCTCCTAATCTTATCTGTATTAGCTAACTTATGGTCTCTGCTGATGTCCTTCTATATCACTGTTGCAGTATTCTTCACAGTAAGGATCTCCTGCCAAGGATAGCCTAACGACTGGTCAGTATAAAAAAAGCCTCTGGATCTAGTATACGATGTACATCACACATATGCTCCCAATACAGGACATAGGGCATAAAGGTGATGCAGGTACCCAGAAAATATTTGCTGCCAGTCTGAACGCCATTTTACTGTGCTGACTACCTAGATGTCAAATAAGTGCTCATTTGGTATTTTTTTTCCTTTGGTTTTGTTGATCTCTAGTTACCTAGAGTTCATGTTATCCAAGAAGGGAAAATGTTAGTGTAGAAGGCAGATTCCCCATAAGGGTTGTCACAAACTGTGTCTTTTTTGTCTGGGTGCTTTCCATGACCATATGTCATATAGTGTTTGCAAAGCATTTGTACCCAAAACTCTTAAAAGTCACTTACCTTCCCTGGTCATCTATCTTGAGAACCAGTGGCTTAAACTGCTATCCCAAGGTAGCATGGAGGAATCTCCTAACCCTGAGGTTCTGTTAACCAAGAAGAAGGCCAAGAAATCTTTGCCAGATTCCTTGGCTGTCCAGCCTCCACTAGACATCCCCCTTGAAGTGGGTGAAAACGCTGTAGGCTGTGTGGTGTCTGCATCTGTTTCCTCTACTGCCACCCCATCGAAAGGCAGTAGGGATCCTTCTTTTCAGTGTTCTCTGAGGCTTTGCAGGCATCTGCTCCAGATGTTGAGGGGGAACTGCTGTTTGATTATCTGGGAGGGACCTAGAGGGATTCTACAGATTCTGGTCAGGGAAGAGGTTCAGGTACTCTTATTGAATCTTGTCAAGGGTCAGAACCTTTGGTGTTTGTCAGGGTTGACATCCCTGCTCAGAAAAAGCAGAAGATTAAGCATACTTCTGTATGCTCTAAGGATCCTCAAAAGGGAATGACAGGAGTTTACTCAGGGCCTATTCAATGACTTAAGTCTCTGAAGCCTCCTAAAAGGGGTTTCTGTGCCTACCTCCCTTAGACTTTAGTTAGGGAACCCAATTCCTCAGATGAAGATTCAGATTCTGATGATGAGTCCCTGTCCCACTCTTCCCAGATGTCTTCACCTTTAGCTTATGGTTCTGATGAAGAAAAGTCTGTAAGACCTGAACCTCCTTTTGAGGAATTGTATTTTGCAAACACTATAGCTAGAATGATGGGAAGAATCCCACTTAAAGTACTTCAAGTGTCTAATATCCAGAAAAGGTATTATAAGTTGCTCCAGGTGAATACTCCTAAACCTTCTACAGTACCTCCTATATTGGCTGCCTTGTTAGATATCTTTATAGCTGTGTCAAAGCCTCCTGTTTCTCAGCCTTCTGCTCCAAAGAAACCAGATAGATTCTATAAAGTTCCTGAAGATTGTCAATTCTTATTTAAATGCTCTTCTGCTGACCCTGCTGTGGTGTCAGTCTCCTCTGCCAAGCATTGTAAACTTTTGCCCTCTTGCAAGCTTCTGCCTTCAGATAAAGATAGTAGGGTTATGGAGAGAATTAGTAAAAAGATTTATACTGCTTCTGCTTTGGACCTTCAGGCTATCACTTACCAGACACACTTGACCAGATATACTCTGGTCTGGACTTTATTGCCGAGACATGTCAGGTCATTTCCAATCTCCTTGATTCTGAAGCAAAATCCTATGCTCTATCTATTTTAGGTTCTACCTCTCAGGTGGCTCATCACTGTATTAAGTGTAGTTATGATGCTGCTGATGCATCTTCTGGAGCTGCTGCCTTTGGGTCTATCATGAGGCGTTATTCTTGGCTTCTTTGCAGACTTTTCAGCAACCTGGCCTTAATGTCTTTAGGCATGCTCCTTTGTGTAACAGGCATCTCTTTGAGACCACTGCTGCTGAGATGTTTGCCTCTTCAGGAAAAAGGTAAAGTCTTGCAAGATTTTAAAATGTATCTTTGCATCCCCTATCCCTAAGTCCCAGTGAAAATATCCTACTGGGTCTGCTTTTGTTTGTAGGCTGCCTTGTCAGGCCAAAAAAGGCAAGAAGGATGGTAGGCAATCTCCCCCTGTTAAATCTTCTCAGGTGTCTGTGTCTCAGAAGCCTCCTTTATCAGACAAACTTGCTTCTCTTTGACTTCTTGCTCCCCCTACCTCTCAGCCAGGTTCCCTTGTCTCTTTGTCTCTCCCTCTCTCTTCCAAACTGGCATATTGCCACCTTGGATTCTTGGGTTTTATCTATCATTTGTCAGGGCTACGTTATGGTGATGAAGTCTATCCTTCCTTTTTCAGGGATTCCCCAACCTTCTGTGGAACAACTTCCTCAATTCTCATAGGTTCTTGGGACTCTGTTGGACCAGGGAACTATTCAACCTGTCCCTCATTTTGAGGTAGGAAAGGGTTTTTAGTCCAGGATGTTCCTGGTCCCTCAAAAGGAGAGCACTTGGAGACCTGTTCTGAATCTTTCCATGCTCAACACCTTTCTTAAGGTTCCTACCTTTTGGATGCTTACTCTTTAAACCCTATTTCCTTTTATCCTACCCCAGGCTTTTCTAGTGTCGTTGGATTTGTAAGATGCATACCTCTGTATTCCTATTCACCCTCTTTTCAGGAAGTTTTTTTTATGTTTCTCTGTTTGTTTGTTTGTTACTCTCATTTTCAATTCTATGGTTTGTCCTTTGGCCTCTCTACATCCTGAATGCAGCAGTAAGTACAAGGTTTGAAGAGTAAGTATCCAGGTCTTCATTTGTGAGACTGCATACATATCTGCTGACCTCATCAGATCCAAACACAGTAAGAGGTTTTTAAAAATGAGAAGTCTAAGATGACCTGTTTGTTTAATTTAGCAGAAGCATTTTGGTATTGAGCAGGAATGAAAATTGAGCCAGACATAGACAAAAATCAGACTGCGATTGAATGGGCCAAAATTCAAAAGAAGGAATATAAAGAAAAAGGATCCGATGAGAAGGAAAAAAAAAAGGAAAATCCAGATAATCTCTGTACTTGCCAGTATATATGTGAAACAGCTTCATGTTGGCTAAGCCTGGACCCAGGAGTGGTTATGGAGAGGTGAATTGAAGCCAAACAATGAAATGCTAACAATGGCAGCAGAAAACGGAGGACTATGCACATATTGGTTTACAAAGTTGTATGAAAATGTGGGATAAGCAGACAAATGCAAGGTCTTTAAAACAGAACTGGAAACAGTTGCATATCTTGTTACTGGGTGTGATACACTCATGGCAGTGGGCTTCAGCTTGTATAGTAAAAGGCACATTAATGTAGCAAAACTGCTTTGCTGGGGATTTTGCAAACACTACAATATGGAAGTAGATGAGAAGCATCGGAATCCAGCTGATTGTACCTGCAGTGGTAGTTGGACCAATGCAAATTTTATTCAAAGATTCTCTCCTGGCTCAAGGTCTGCTGTAGCAGGGAGTGGGAGGCACTGCATTTGGTACCCTTTTTGGGGTAACTGGACACTTTTTTTTAGGGTTCTCTCCGTTCTGTATCTGTAAGCCATTCGGAAATTCCTTCTAAAGGCAGTAATCTTGAGTCTGACGACATTGCATATTGTATCTTCCTTGTGTTTCCTCATTGCATGGCATATCCATAGCTAGTGGGGTTTGGCTTTATTGGCCTGAAATTGTCCATTAAAACGACTTCAAACGTAAATGTCATGGGCAATCAGAATCGCCATATAGCTGAAACACCTGATGTTCATAAGGGTCATTTGCAAATATCCTATGTGCCTCTGTCCCAGGAGGTTTGGGAGGTCACTCATTGGAAGTTCTAGCTTGGCTGGAGTTTTCATTTAATTTTTACTGATTGTTTTTTCAGTGTGATCTTCTCACTCTTTGTTTTAATTTGTTGGGATATTTTGCAGTCACCCTAATAATAATGGACATCAGCTGGTTATAACAACCCTGCGTTTCTTATGCTTAGTCAAACACTCTGCTTGTGCTATGCTGATGAGGTCATAACAAGGCCGAAATATGCATATCCATAGCTAGTGGGGTTTGGCTTTATTGGCCTGAAATTGTCCATTAAAACAACTTCAAATGTAAAAGTCATGGGCAATCAGAATCGCCATATAGCTGAAACACCTGATGTTCATAAGGGTCATTTGCAAATATCCTATGTGCCTCTGTCACAGGAGGTTTGGGAGGTCACTCATTGGAAGTTCTAGCTTGGCTGGAGTTTTCATTTAGTTTTTACTGATTAACTTTAGATGGCATATGATTTTTTTATTAGTTGGGAATCCATTGTGTTTTAATGTTGCACTGAAAGTTAATAGCGAGATGGTATGGAGGTTAAAAAAAAGCTGAAAGACTGGGAATGAAACAGCATAAGATCTTAGGGATTCCAGATATACTGGGGAACGATGGGTATTCAGCCTTTAAGAATTTGTATAATACATATTTGATATTGCCTTGTTCATGTAAGCCCACTAAGAACAAATCAGTTTTATAATATACCCTAAATACTTCGCTTTTGGAACTAAATCATATTGATCTTTGTTGTTTAATATATCGTGCATCCTAACAGTGTAGTCAATAGCATTTATAAGTACTGTCCCTCCCCCTTTATCTGGCTTCATTATCCTAACTTCTTTGTTTTCCATTAGTTGTTCCGATATATCAAATTCCTCTTTTTTTAAGTTGTGATCCATGCCAAACCAACCCTTGTAAAGATTCATGTCCTTCTCACAATGTTTTTCAAATAATTGTAAAGTTGGATGTAGGGAAGGGATATATGTGCTTGTTCTCACAAATGTATTTACATTTTAAACCAGTTTACCAGTGTTTTGAAACAAAAGTTTAAAATTATTTTTCAAATATACAACTTTAGATCAATTAAGACATCACTCATGTGAATTCCTGTGTTTTTGTTTTCAAACCCCTTTAAGAATTATCACTTGTAACACAGGCAAATTTACATTCATATAAAAGTAAACAAACTATGTTAAAATAACAAACATTATACTTCACATATATTGCTATACATATATAACCTAAGCAATATTACATAAATTATTCCATTCCTGCCTTTTTTTTAAAACAAGAAGCATCTTTATTAAACCATCACTTTCTACACAGGCAATCATATATTTATATAAATGAAAACAAACCACACGGACACAATCCTAGTCGCAAGCATTTTACATCACAAACCATACTCACACACTCCCAGTTGCAAACATTATATATCACCTATAATCTCCCCAATCTTTCTAAGTCAAACATTACATAGCTCATTTAAGTCCTGCTGCCTTTTAGACCTCATTCCTCCCTTGTATGTATTGTTCCCACAATTCCCATGTTTTCCTATATAGTTTGCATCTACCCTTTTCAAAACATTTCAATTCCAGTTGTTTTATCTCAGTTTAATTTATTCACTGCTTCCAGTATAGATGGTTTAGATTTTGATTTCCATTTTCTAGTAATTGTTTTTTTGGCAGCCATCATTATTAGACACAGCAAGGCCTTACTATGTCTAGGCAATTCTGATTCTGTATCATAGCTCATAAAAATGATCTCCCTCGTCAGACCAATCTGCCCACCCAGCATCTCCGGCAATGCATCCAGCAGGCAATCCTTAAAGTCTGCCAACTCAACTCACTCCCAGAAAATATGTTCCCATTTACCTCTTTCTTCCCCTTCACACCTGCAACATTTACTGTCTGCCTGAGGTAAAATTATCTGGAGTCTACTTGAGTTATAAAAATATCTATGTAAACATTTCTAAGCAAAAAAATCCTAAATCTTCTAGATTTTGTTGCATATTTGGGAGACATACATATATCATCCCATTGTTTATTTGTGAATTGCTTATCCAATCTTTCTTCCCAATCCTTTCTAACCTTCTCCTAGTTATCATGCAATATTTTATATGCTCTACTAATTATTCCTCTTTTAATGGCAGCTTCTGTTCTAGATTGTATTAAAAACTCTAACAGTGCTGGACTTTTGTTTAGGACCGCCCTTCTTCCTTCTCTTCCACTATACTCTGATATGGGTCTATATCATATGAGCAAATTGCACAAATTGTGAATGCTCATAATATCGAATGTACCAGACTTCGAACTTCCTATTGTGGGGGGCGGCACCCCCTGCTAAATATATAATGTTATGTAGTCCTATCTCGCCGTAATTCTTGCTAGATGAGTTCAGAGCCAACTCTCGGCTCCAACTCGGCTGATACTAAAGCTCGAGAGCTTTTACTGGCTCGAGGCTAACCCCTATCCCATGGTACATCATGGCAATTCCCCAGATCCTGTTTGCCGTGAAAGCTTTGAGGTTGTCTCATTACTGGTTCATTTGTGAAATAGAAGATTTTTTGATATATCTTGCTATTTCTTGTCCTTTTTCTTTCTTTATGCCTATAATAGTTATTAGTACTACCTGTCTGTTGTTTGAGTGTTTGATCCCCTATTCCACTCTTTTCAGGATTGTATGGCCCATTTTAGTTAGAGGGCTGTAGTTGCCTGTTTAAATTAGAGACCCTTTCCTCCCCATGTGTCAGCCCTTCTTCCTTAAAAAAACCAAAAAAAAAAAAACTTTCTTCTATTCATAACTTTACTGTTAGTTATAGTTAGTGTTGTTGTTGTTGATATTGCTATTGTTAGCCTTGTTTTTTTCTTTCGCAGTATGTCCAAAGAAAAAGACAGAGATCATAAGGAACACCGCCCTTCAGGCTTCAAAAAATGTGATAAATGTTCACAAAAAATGTCTTTGACTGACAGTCACACTAGCTGTGTGTACTGTCGTGGAGAGGCTCATTTACAAGAACCCTGTACCTTTTGCCATGTCTTCAGTACTAGGGTCCTTAATGAGAGGAAACGTAAATTAATTGACAGGGGTCTTATGACCAGTTCCTTCCAGGAACAACTGGAACTTGGTCAGACAGCTCTCAAAACTGTTAAGAGGAAATCTTCAGTTCCAGCTTCGGAGCCATCAAAAAAATCTAAACACACGGAGCCAAGGACTTCTGGTTCAGATTCAGCTTCTTCTGTCTCGGTGCCTTCGGTTTCTTTGGTGGTGAGGCAACCTTTGGTATCGAGACATTCTCCTATTCTTGACCCTGTTTCACCAACATTAAGGTTTTAGAAAGGAGGAGATCTCCTTATGTCTTCATCCATACCTCCAGGACGCTTTCAGATGAGGACATCGAGCAGGTGGTGAAGAGGTTGCTCTGTGACCCAACTCTGGCCAAAAAGTTAGCTCTTCCAGACCCAAAGGCTTTGGAGCCATTCCTTCTACAGACCACTGCTCCTCCTCCGACTGCTTCACTCTCAGAACCAAACACTTTGGGTTTTTCTGTGTTGGATCCTTCGGTTTAGAGAATTCTTCCTGCTTCCTCAGAACCGATATCTCTATCCTCTGTGGCTCAGTCTGGAGACAAGGGATCAGGTCGACTCTGAGAGGGATAGTCATCCCGGGTTTTCTTTGGAACCGACCCTGCCTCCCTCTCGGTGCTTTGGCTTGACTCAGCTCGGTTCCCACATCTGCGTTGGAGCCTGTCCCTCCTGCTCGGAGCCGACCTTCCATCTCCTCAGAACGGAGGTTGTCCTCGGAGTGGGGTGACAGGCTTTCAAAGCAATAGAGAGAGCTTTGTCCAGTGCCAAAGCCCTGCCTTTGGACCCGATGTCCCACCAGCAGCCAGCAGCAACCTCTTCACCCCTGCCACCCCCTCAGCGTAGGGAACCAGAGACTCAAACAGCCCCCATTGGAGGTGTTCCCTCTTCTGAGACCTCCCCAGATTATCCCACTGGGGAGCTTCCTCGGAAGAGACTTTGTAAGAGGAAGCACATTGACTCACCTGAGTCTGTCATGTCAGACACTGATTTGAATGAGTCAGAAGGGTCCCCTAGATCCCCCTCTGAGGATGTCTCCTTTTCTGATATCCTTGAAATCCTTAGACAGAGGGGTGATTGGAAGACCTCTAACCCTACTGAGGATGAATCAGTGTACCTTGAGGCATTTGGTTCCCAACCTTCCATCTCCTGGGTGACACCGCCTTATGACCAGTTATTGGGGGTCATATCCCGGAAAGCCTGGACCTCCCCGGACACAGTGGAACCTGTCCCGAGGAGGCCAAACAAATTTATGACTGCCCCAGAAGATAAGCTTTTTCTTTCTAAGGGAGTTCTTGCTGATGCTATGGTGGTAGCAGCGGCCAATAAAAAGGAGTTGTCCAAGACATCTTCTAATATCCATCCTCCTAATAAAGAGTCCACAACGATGAATAGGTATGGAAAGCGTACCTTCTCTTCAGCAACATTCACCTTAAGATCACTGAATTACATCTCCCATTCTATTCGACTTCAAAGGGATCTCCTGAAGGAGTTGGGAGACACCCTTCATGGTTCATTAGCTTCGGGATTCATGGACAAGGTATCTGCGCAGCTCTCCACCCTTACCTCTATAGTAACTCCTTTATGAGGCTGATTTCTTATGCAGCTGATGGAGCGAGCAGGGCAGCTGCAGCAGGAATTTCTCTTAGGAGACATTCCTGGATGCGTCTTTGTAACTTCACAGCATCCTTTAAGTCTTCCTTTACCAACATCCCCTTTGATGGTTCAACTCTTTTTGGACCACAGGTAAAAGAGACTTTGACCAGGTGCGAGCAGGAAGGGAAAACCGTGTCTGCTGTCGGAGTCCATTTCTCCCTTTCTTCTAGACCCTATCCCAAGGGTCAAACAGGAGGGAAAATGTGGTTCCGTAAATCCCAAAAAGGTTTCCCTCAGGCACAAGGTCAACCCTCCCCTAGAAGCAAAGGGGGAGGATATAATGGAAGATGCTGCCCTCATGGCAGAGGAGGTCCGCAACATCAGGGAGATAGAGATACCTTCTCTGATCTTCCCTTCCATCGCCCCTGAGGGGTTTCCTGACTGTCTGTCTCTGGAAGCAGTCGGGGGTCGTCTTTCACTGTATCCAAGAGCCTGGCTACAAATTTCCCAAGATCGTTGGGTACAAACCATAATCTCCAGAGATTACCTTATTCCCTTTGTTTCCGATCCCCCAGTAAACTGGTCTCTACCAGACATACCACCCATTCAGTTAGACTGTGCAACATCAGAGGTCATCTTGTTGCTACAAAAAAGAGTCATCCAAGAAGTCCCCACAGACCAAATAGGATCCGGAACTTACTCAGGATACTTTTTAGTTCCAAAAAAGACAGGGGACTGGAGATCAATTCTAGATCTCAGCAAACTCAACAAGTTTGTAAAGAAATCAAAGTTCTGAATGATCATTCTGCAGTTGATATTTCCATTCATCAATAAAGATAATTGGATGTGCTCAACAGATCTTCAGGACGCGTGCTACAACATCAAAATGGACAGGCGCTCCAGAAGACACCTACGCTTTCGGCTGGGAGCCAGTCATTTTCAGTTTTGAACACTGCCCTTTGGTCTCACTACAGCCCCCAGAGTATTCACCAAATGCAGGGCAGTGGTAATGGCTCACCTGAGACTTCAAGGATTCCATGTGTTTCCGTAACTAGACGACTGGCCCCTCACGGCTACCACCAAGCACCAACTAATCAGAACCAGGGATGAGACTCTATCCTTGTGTGCCAGATTAGGCATTACAATAAACCTAAAAAAATCAGCCTTATCTCTATTGCAGCACATTGTATTCTTAGGCTCAGAGATAGACTCAATCACCATGACTGCAAAACTGACACCAGAAAGAATAGAATCGTTATGCAACCAAGTCAGATGCTTGCTGGAGAGAAACAAAGTGCAGGCCAGGATAGTCCTTCAGGTCCTAGGGACTATGGCCTCCACCATCCTCTTAGTTCCCCTAGCCTGTTTGCACATGAGGGTGGTCAATGCAGGATCTCCCCCGTCTCACCAAATACTCATCACAAACTCCTGCAAGAAGGATCTAACATGGTGGTTACACACGGATCACTTCATCTAGGTCGCCCTCTTGTTCCCCCTCAAGAAAATGCAGTCTTGACCACGGACGCCTCCCAGATAGGGTGGGGGGGGGCATTATCTGGGAATGACGGTCCAAGGTATTTGGCAAGATCAAAAGAGCCACTTGCACATAAATGTTCTGGAGATGAGAGCAATGCTATATGCGTTGCAAGCACTTCACAGTTCTCTTCCCACTGGGACAATTGCGATTCAATCAGACAGCATGTCTGTAGTGTGGTACATAAACAAATAAGGGGGAACCAAATCTTATCCACTTTGTCGGGAGGCTTTAAGAGTATGGAAATTTGCGATGGACTCTCAGAATTTTCTGGTAGCAGCCCACATCCTGGGGAAGTCCAGTGTGATAGCAGACAAGCTCATTCATGCAATTCTGATGCCTTACGAGTGGTCCCTGAATTCAGAAGTTGCGGAAGAGATTTTTTGCAAATGGGGCCAGCATTGCTGCGACCTATTCACCATGTACATGAACACCAATTGCAGCAGCTACTTTGCCCTAATTCTTCATCTGGGTATGTCACCCAGGGATGGCCTAGTCCACAATTGGCCTCCGGGACTCCTTTATGCTTTTCCACTCTTTCCTCTCATTCCAAAAGTAATTCAGAAAGCAAAACGGTTGAGGAGTACCCTGATCCTCATTGCTCCTTACTGGCCTCACCAAGTCTGGTTCCCCTTCCTGTGGCCCTATCTATTGGTGGAACCATGGGTGCTGGAACTATCTCCAAACCTCCTGATTCATCGGTCAGGGCAGTTCCACCCTACTATCCAAACCCTGAAATTGACAGCATGGCTGCTCCAGTTCCACGAATAGCCAGGTGCATTTCCCTTTCCCCTTCAAACACATTCTGATTTCTTTACACAAACCTTCCACCAGCAAATTATATTCCAGTAAATGGAAAAGGTTCTCCATTTAGTCAGCAAACCAAAGCATGGATCCCTACTCAGCTCCTATTGAGTCTATCCTGTCCTTCCTGTCATCTATTTTTGATGAAGGAGCTGCAGCTGCTACTATTAGAGTTCAGTTAGCTGCTATCTCTAATTACCATTTTGGCTTCATGGGAAACCCAATCAGGTCTCACTCCTTATGCAAAACCTTTCTGAAAGGAGTCCTCCTTCTCAGACCTCCAATCAGGCAACCACTGGAGCCCTGGGACCTAAACCTAGTTTTTACATCTTTAATTTATTCCCCCTTTGAACCCTCCTCTTCATCGGATCTGAAATTCTTGTCTTGGAAGACATTGTTCCTAGTGGCTATAACGTTGGTCAGGGGAGTATCTGAACTGCAAGCCCTCACCATTCGACCTCCTTACATTGTGTTCCCTAAGGATAGAGTCTCACTTAGAACAAATCCTTCCTTTCTTCCTAAGGTATGTTCAGAGCATAATCTCAACTATTGAACTACCAGTTTTCTTCCCAAATCATTCTAATAAATCAGAATACAGATTACACCAATTGGATGTCCACAGAATTCTCAGGTTTTACTTGCACAGGACTAAAGAATTTTGAAAATCTGACCAGTTATTTGTTTCCTTTTCAGACAAAAATAAAGGTTTGCCTGTTTCTAAGGTCATCTTGTCAAAATGCCTTTACTTTACTTACAAATCTGCTGGCAAACAATTACCAGTCAAAGTTAAAGGCCATTCAACCAGAGCAGTATCTATTTTATATGCCTATAGATCTAAACTACCAATTGATACCATTTGTGCAGCAGCTACTTGAGCAAGACCTCATACCTTTGTCACTCATTACAAATTGGATTTGGCCTCCCGAGACAGGTCATCCTTTGGGTCCACTGTGCTGAAGAGTCTGTTTGTTTGAGCCACCCAGGATAAAGGTGCTAGGGATGCTGTCCCATCCAGCAAGAATTATGGTGAGATAGGACTACATAACATAAAGAAGTTATGTACTTACCATAACATTCCATGTTTGTAGTCCATCTCACCTACATTCTTGTGTCCCACCCTCCTTTCCCCTTCCTGCATCCTGGAGGAACTGGTGGACTATCCATTATATTGTCTGACCTTGTTGTAGTTATCCGTCCACTGGGCATGGATAGTAATGCAAAGTATTCTGTTTGTATGTGCATAGTTATTGATAGTTTACTGACTATTATTTACCTATTTACTTTCTTGCAAACAAGATCTGGGGAATTGCCGTGAGGCACCATGGGATAGGGGTTAGCCTCGAGCCAGTAAAAGCTCTCGAGCTTTAGAATCTGCCAAGTTGGATCTGACCCCATCCAGCAAGAATGTAGGTGAGATGACTACAAACATGGAACATTTTGGTAAGTACATAACTTCTTTTTCCAACTCTGAGATCGCACTACAGTGAGGAAAGGGCAAATATCCCATTCTTCACTGTACCGCGATCTCAGAAAAAGCACTTCGAGGTCCAGTATGTTCGATATTATGTATGTTTGCAATTTGTGAGATTCGCTCATATGATATAGACCCCTCTGATATCAATCCCTGATAGGGAAGACAATCTCTAACCTGCAGTCCAAATAAATTCTTGGTGTCTTCCCATTCTATCATCTTTCCCTGTCTAGTTATTTGCTCCCAATACCTTGGTTCCTTTGCCAGTTTTCTCCAATAAATTCTGGCCCCCTCCTACCTATTGTCTATATCCCTAACTGCAGTCATCCCTATCGGCTGATTTTTTTAGGGGCAGAAAACTTTCCACCCTTACTCTGGTCCAAGAGGTTAGTTCAGAAGGACTCGGCAAGAGCCCCCATATCATTTCGGCCCTTGAACAATCTACAAGACTGGGGGGAAGGAGAAAAACAGGAAAAACAAAGGAAGAAAGTGGTGACTCCATTAAATGTTAATGAAGTTTTGAACTTAACTAACACTGCATGTAAATTTAAAAGTGATATTGATGAATTGTGGCAGGTGTTTCATATGGATAGTGATTACAATGTGATTAACTTAATTGATTGTAATAACAGCTCCTACTGTGTCAATAGCCAGTGCTTAGGTCACCATTGTGAAATTACTGAAGGTGATGTACTATGTGTAATAGAATATAAGGGTTTTAAATTTACAATTTTAGCAATTTGGAAATTGATATAAGACACTATGATTTATTTTGTGAAGGCTTTACCTTTGTACCAAGAACAACAATTAACATGAGTGATGTCTTAACTGATCTAAAGTTGCATATTCGAAATATAATTTCAAGCTTTTGTTTTAAAAACTGGTAAATTCACTCACATTGTTTTATTAAATTTGTAAGAAAAAGCACATGTAACCTTCCCCTATATTCAACTTTACAATTATTTGAAAATTATTGTGAGAGAGACATTAGGAATCTTTATGAGGGTCAGTTTGGCATGAATCACATTTTAAAGAAAGAGGAATATGTTATATTGAAACAACTAACAGAAAACAAAGAAGTTAGGATAATGAAGCCAGATAAAGGGGAGGGATAGTACTTATGAATGCTATTGACTACACTGTTAGGATGCACAAACTATTAAACAAAGAAGATCAACATGGTGGAGTATCTAAATGTGAAGTATTTAGGATGTATTATAAAACTGATATGCTCTTGGAGGACTTATCTGAACAAGGCAATATCAAATATTAATTATACAAATTCATAAATGTTGAATACCCTTTGATTCCCAGTATATTTGGAATACTTAAGATAGTGAAAAATCTGCCTAATCCCCCTATGCACCCTATTGTGGCAGCCTCTGGTTCCAATATAAATCCTATGTCTGTTTATGTGGATGAAAACAACATAAGAATTTTTAAAGAAATGCAGTTATATTTTAAAGGACTCCTGTGATTTTGTGATTAACATTAAGCAGGAATATTGTGGGGAAAATTTACTCTTAGCAACAGTCAATTTGGTAGATTTATTCTGCTGTATTCCAAATGAGATGGTTCAGAAATACTTGTTTTGAATATGACAATTTACGTACTGTAGAGGCTACTATTCTTTGTGATTTTGTGTAGACAATATTGCATAATGGCATCTTTTTGGAAGGAGAATACTTTAGACAAAGAAAGGGCATAGCCATGGGAGCAGCTTGTGGCCCCATTATATTGTGGTAGTGGGAGCATAAATATGTTCAGCAATTTAGATATAAAGAAGAAATAAAGAGTGTATAGTTCTATATCTAATATTCCTGGATAATTATTTATCATGTGGAAAGATGGTTCTGATAAGTTCCAGGAATTTGCGAGTGTTTTAAATTCTACAATGAATTTTTAAATGTTCACTTACAGTTTTTCATATGAGATGATTAAAGAATAAAAATACTTTGGAGTTTGATTCCCATTTATATCATAAGCCTACGTATTCCAATAATTTTTTTACGTTTACCAGTAATTGCCCAGTGTGCCAAAAAAAGACGATTAGTCAAAGGCCAGATGGTCAGAGCATATAGGCTGACCTCTAGAGATGATTATTTTTTGATTGAAATAAATAACAAAATGTTTGATAGCGACTACCCTATGGGGATGTTAAGAGAGATCAGCAAAGAGGTTGTTAAAAAGAGGAGAATGAAATTATTTTCTCCTCTTTTGGGTAACACTGATTGGGACCTTAAAGGAGTAGCCGATTGTGGTAACAACAAGATGGCCTTTGAATTATCCATGGCAATTAACTATGGGGGGGTGGCACTAACCAGGTAAAGGAAATAGTAAGGACTAATTGGAAATGTATAGACTAAAATGACGTATATAGACAGATATTGGGAAATAATCCTCAATTTATTCATAAGAGACATATGAATATTAAAGAAAGCCTTGAGAATAGTAATAAGTATACCAACAACAGATTTATAAAGGAAATGAAGAAATGTGGATTCTGCTTCTGATGTAAATTTACTTATGAGGGGCACTGTTTTAAATTAAATATGGTAGATATGGAATTTAAGAGCAAAGATAATTACAGTTGTAATACCAAAGGGGTTGTATATTTGGCATTTTGTGACCATTGCCACATGTTCTGTGTAGGTAAAACAGAATACAAACTAAAAGAGAATGAGTGAGCACAACTATGACATCAATAGTCACAATATGAACAATGCACTACACAAACAAAAATTACTTTTTGTGCTAATAATGATAGGTTTTATTTTTTTGTACTTGGTAAAGTACCAGTGAATCCCAGAGGAGGACCCTGAACATAAACTTGAACATGGGGCGCTCTTGTAGCAAAATAAGCTGAACTCCAATACACCCTCTGGCTTAAAAGATACTTTGTCCATTAGCAGTGTACTAAAGCTATGAGCAGCTAAGCTGTAATACAGATTTTTTTTACAATACTGTTTGTTTTTATAATATTGCATTATAATACTATTTATTGAATTATTTAATACAAAGTTATGTTTTAGCAATGAACAGCATTAATACAGTGTTCTTAGTAATTAGCTTATACCTTTAATGAATATTTTATTAATTACACATGATGATTGGTTCTGTGGTCTAAGGGAAGTGTATAAAATGTTAATGTTTTTAAATGGAATGAGTTCTGATAAAGTCCATGGTCTCATATGGACATCCCAGACTGTGTGGATTCCTGTTTGTGGACTGGCTACTGCCACGCTTTGTATGGTTTGGATTTTTTTACAGCAAGTTTGCATTTCCATTTGAGGGCAAAACATTTTTTTTGTGAAATGAGAGGTCATTGGTTGCTTTTCACTGCTGACATATTTTGTTTATATTTTTAATGTTGAACTTGACAGAACTATTATTCTAAGGACTGTCCTGATCTCATTTCTCTTGTTTCTTCATGGGAAGTTTTAAGTAGGAGTTGATGTACTGAAGAGATATGAAAGGATGATTAGTAGAGTACAGAGTAGCACAACTAGTAGCAAGGAAATAGTGTAGTCTAGCCTCAACTTTAGAGTCAGGAAATTTGTACATAGATTTAAATGAAGTATGACCTGTATTGGTAGGAGAGTACTTGTGATGCTTTGGTTGGTGAGTACTTACGGTGCTGAGGAAGCATGTAAATTTGATCAAATTTGTGTTTTGAGGAGGTGGGTACTTGGCAAAATTTGTGTGTGATGGGTGTTGATTATTTCTAGTAGAGATACCTTTAGAGGATGATTTAGAGTTTGTCCTTCTGGGGAAAAGGATAAAGGACAAGAACTTTGAGATCTTTTTGTGAGGACTCAAGAAGTTGTCTAAATTTAGGTTTCCAGTAAATCATGAAAATCCTTTGTCTTTTTATAGTGATGTAGAGTATCTTTGAGGGTTTCCTGGAATAGTTTTGTAGATGAGGAGGAAATATATGAAACTGTTATGAAGTGACTCTGGTCATTGATGTCAACACAGATTATTGATCAACTTGGTTAATTGTTGCACTGGCAGTACGTTCATGTAAGTTAGGTGAAATTTTTGTTTGTCGACTATTAAAGTTTTACCTCCAGATTTTGTTCATTGGTGATTATTAAAGTTGTTGTTGTGTCTTTCAGCTTTTCCCAGTTAGGGGTCGCCACAGCGGAACTCTGGTCCGCTAATGATTGACAGTAGATTTTTACGTGCCGAGTTGCCGGCCCTGACGCACAACCTTCAACGAAGGTACGCCCATTCACACATGTTTCCACCCAGAAGACGCTCTAGCTGAGAATTGAACAGGACAATGTCTTACTGTGAGGCGACAACGCTACCGCAGCACCACCACCGCAGATTAAAATGGAGGCTATATAATGGGATGTAGGTATCTTTTTTTTAAATTTTAATACAGGTTTCAGTAATTGCTATTATTGTGAGGAATTTCTATTCAGTTCATGCTTTAGTTAAATCTAATCAGTTTCTATCACCTCAGGCATTCATATGGCATACTTTGTGTGTCAAGGTTAAAGGGCTTTGAGTGAATGATGTGGAGTTTGATTTGAGGAGAGTAGCTGGGAAGAGCAGATGAGCTTACAGTGGGCTGAACTGTGTATGGCTGACATAAGTTTGATGTCTCCTAAAATGTATAACTTTAGGAGGTAGAGGAAAGGAGATATGGGTGTAATGCAATTTGATTCTGATATAATTTTGACCTTTAGATTAAAGGTAGCAAAATCAATAGCATGGGGATGGAAGAAGTTTAGGGGAATAATGTGGCCTCTTTCGCTGGTGGGAGATGAGTGGGATGCAGTCCTCACAGAGTCAAATTTGAACCATTAAAATGATCTGCATGCATTTTTCCATAGAAGTTTGTGGTGAATTTACTGCTTTATTCTACTGATGTCCACAGACTGCTTTAAGTTTTATGTGATCAAAATATTTCTGCAAAGATGATCAGTTGTTTCTTACGTTGCCTTGACTTTACAAAGGATATAAAGTATTTAAGCTCACATTTTCCAGGCAGATAACTTTATTGAATTATGCTACCTTTAACATCCAGTTCATTGTTTTGGAATTGTAGCTACTGCCACTATAAAGGTCATCGACACAACCACAGCTTGGTCTTCCCTAAACAGTTTTGCCAAGCAGTGTAAGCTAGACGTTATTTCCAGGCCAGCATCATCTTAGGGGATGAATTTCTTTGGTGATTGTGGCCACTAGTGATTCTGTCCTAAAAGGTATTAGAAAATGAACCTCCTTTCAGATGTGAATTACTATAATTACAGATCTGTAAGAAGGTGGTCCATCTTTGGTAATGTTATATTTTTTCATCCTCCACCAGGTTCCTATTAAATGATCGAAGACACATTATTTCGAATGCATCTTGATCAAACTTGAAAACACGAAAAAGCAAAATAGCGAAACGACATAAAAGCAAATTCTTTCCCTGGGAAAGAAATCGCTTGGCCGCTTCCATTACTTTGCCATTTTCGTGACTGTAGTGCGATATTTGAGTTGGTATATTTAAGTAGGGGGTGTGAAGCCCCCCACTTTATGCAATGTTTTAATTTTGTTTTGTGGAACAGAAAAAACGCTGTTCTAAGCGTTAGAGATTGTGAGCTTTCACTTACATGGGTTCGATAAATCATCATTTGCTTTTTTAAGCGTTCATTGATTTAACATAGACCCCCTCCACCATATGTGATGTCATTTTTTTTTTATGGAGTTCTGTTTTCCTCTCATTGTCCCTTTCTTTTCTCTGCAAAGTGCTGTTTTCTGATGAACTGAGACTGAGAGATGAGTAATGCATGTGCCAGGCAGCCTGCAAAAGTGTAATCTGTTAAGATGTCGTAATGTGTAAGATTTTCATTTTGAATGTTTCGGAAGATGGGCCATCTTCTTGCAGATCTATCAAGTATGCCATTTTCTAATTTTTAAGAAGGTCCATCTTCAGTAATGAATTCTTCTTCATTTCCTTTGCTATTATCCATGCTGTCTTTTTCTTCCTTTGATCTCTCATTGTCAGTAGAACTGAAGAGGTATGGCTGTGCTTTGCTTGATGGGAAGGTGATGGACTAGCAGCCTAGGGAATGCTTTATCTGCTGAATGGTCATAATATCTATGACATACATCACAAAGTGACACCAAAGATGAACTTCTGTCCTTCTGTTAAAATGCCTATGACTTTTGTTTGTTGTGACTTCAGGTTTAAAAAGCAAGTACATCCCTATATTAAAGTGATATTTTTATTATTTTAAAGGTTGTGCCATAATAAAATAAATTTAATTAAATTTGATGATACATATGTGCCTTTGCTTAATAAGCATGCTTAGATTGTGCTACTAGTATCAAATGCAATTATGCTACTAACATTCCTGGAAGTTGTTGAGAATATGTTAAACCATTTCCAGGACACTGTTAAACCATTTTGGAGCTAGGCATTTATATACAGGAATTCAAAAGAATTTCATTCCCCATGCATGAAAAAACTGCCTAAATCCCTTGGTTGTCACTATGCATGTGGGCATATCAGCCTTCACATGCATGTAAATGTACAATTTGCACACACTTTAACAATTCAGAGGAAAGTTAAATATGTTGTTTTCCAGAAAAGAAAAATATATAATGAAAAAGAGGCTGCCAGCTTACAAAATGTGAAACATGAATGTCACACTGTCAGATTTTTAATAATCATGTTTATGTGGCTAACTTAACCTGAGTGCAGGACAACAACAAAGCAAACAAAACTCAGCCAGGTATCAAGATGACAAACATTATTTCACAAATCTTCACCGACAGAAGCACTTCTGCACCTGATGCACTCTTTTAAGTATAATAAAATCACCATAGCAAAGCAATTTAAATATCTCAGCATCAACCGTTATCAGGGACTAACGTAATGGTTTAATGTCTTTACCGGAGAGATACAAAGTACAGAATTTGATTCTGACCTCTGGTCATTACTCATTGTGCCACTGCACTCAGCCCTCATCAGAGCCATCACTGAGTATACTGTCCCTTAAGAATATACCTGAGCACGCAAATGCAACAACTGGAACATCCACAGAGGTTCCTCACATAAAAGAATACAAGGCATAAACAAAATGCCCTATGCAGATCTCCTCAAAGACTGACCTCTATAATTTGTTTTTTACAGACTGCTACAAGGTGATTTATGCCTGGCATACAAGGTATCCTTGGATCCTGCTCTGATGGACCTTTTCCATATCCACAAAATGACCAGCACTAGAACTACTAGATTTAAGGGCTTAAACTTTGCTTGTAATTTAAATAGTACATGTTGCAGGGAACAGGTATGTATCTTAAGAATCCCCATTCTCTTGAATAAGCTTCCCATCCACTTGAATTGGAGCACTTCCGTAACCCTGTTAAAGTGCAACCTGGTCCAGTGTATGGAAAATCAGACATCCACCCCGATCTGATAACCTACCTCTCTGATGG
This sequence comes from Protopterus annectens, assembly GCF_019279795.1. Lineage (NCBI taxonomy): Eukaryota > Metazoa > Chordata > Ceratodontiformes > Protopteridae > Protopterus > Protopterus annectens. The sequence continues at coordinate 325,279,533 of NC_056739.1, read as the reverse complement.
ACAGAGAAGGTCATTAAAGCATGTTTTAGCTAATATACACCCATTAAAATAACTTAAGGTACAATAACTCACAGGGTATATTTGGGTTTCATGGCTAGGCTTATAAAGGCCCTAATGGTTTTTATCCTAGTATACACCTATGAACCTATGACTAATGAACTAATTGCCTCTCATTCAGTAATGCTTTATTGACATCATTCAACACCAGACATTGGACTGCATTAAGTCTTGTAATCCACATATATTCAACTGATTGTGTCCTTGTTTATCACCAACTCTCCTACTCTCTCCTTTGAAACAGATGACCATAAACTTAACGTATGTATTGCATTGCATTAGTACCCTACATGTCAGGTTGGAGCTTTCTCCTCATTTCTTTTATTAATGCCATAAATCTGCTTATTTATTTCTTCACAAAATGTGCTGTTAATTTTTCTTACATAAAATAATGGCATACATGAAACCATATATACCTCTTATACTTTGCCCAACCATTAAACGTATAGACAGCTTTAATATAAGGATGCATAAAAGTTTTCCTCACCCATTTGCATTGGTTACAATTGTAAATTAGAGTGTTCCCAAATGAATTATATTTTTTTCTTTTTTGACCTTGCATATCCTTATGGTAAAGTTGCTTCTTAAGGTTGCTTTTATTCTTAATTTGGTACTTCACCCATTAGTCTCTTAATTAGACTCTCTGCAGTTAAAATATGTCAGTTCTTATTGATAACCTTACATACTCATTTTACATTCCTTGAAAATTGTGAAGGAACCATAAGTTTGACATATTTCCATCTGCTTGCAGTTATTCTCCTATAAACTTTCAAAAAGATTGTGAACTAATTTTCCTGCACTCATTTATTTTTCATGCTATAGATTCCACGACATCTGTATTATAACCTCTTTGTATAAAACTCTTTGCTCAACTCCTTCATTGCCTGATTTAATTTTTCATCATCACTATCTACTTGCTTGTATGAAGTGACTTTTTAGAATGGTCTTAAAGACCTGTAGGGTGCATACTATTATCTAAATGTGTTCCTTTTTGCAGGCTTCCTTATACAGTTTAATATTTACAAAAACACACATCATAATCCTTTAAAGTTACATCTAAAAAATCAAAATGTGTCTGACTTGTACATAGTAAATCTCAAAAAAGTAGTAGTTGAATGCAAATATTCTTAAAAGAAACTCCATTCTTTTTCATTTCCTATCCATGTGAAAAGTTGTCCAAAATCTATAATGTGACTGTATGTATTTCGCACATTAGTTGCTTATTTAATACTTTTGGATTTTCCCATATAGACATTACCATATTTGCAAAACTATTTGTCATTGTGAAGCCATTGCAACACCAGGCTGCTGTAAACAGTATTCAGTATTGAACAAAGACACATTATTTTCCAAAAACAATTCTAGACAAAGATTGATCTAAGCATAGGAAAAACTAGTTTTACATGAAAGAAAAGAGAAAATATTTACTATACTAGCTGTATTAGGAATTTCTGTAAATAAAATAACATATAAAGTAACAGCCGCGGTGGTGCAGCGGTTAGCGTTGTTGCCTCACAGCAAGAGGTTATCCTGTTCGATTCTCGGCTGGAGCGCCTTCTGTGTGGAGTCTGCATGTCCTCCCCATGGTCGAGTGACACTAAAGACATGCAGGTACATGGGAGCATGAATGGGCGTGTCTTCTTTGAAGGTTGGGCGTCAGGCTGGCAACTTGGCACCGTAAACATCCACTGCCAATCATGAGCGGATCGGAGTTCCGCTGTGGCAACCCCTAACCAGGAAAAGCCGAAAGTCTTTTTATAAATTAACAAAAATGAGTCAAGGAATTACTTTGCTTTATATCCAACTAAAGTCTGTTCTGTAAAAGAATTCTATGGGATGTGTGTCTGTCTTACTAGCAGGTCCTATTATTTATGTTACAGTGAAAGGTAAAATCTCTTAAATGGGTGTTTAGGGTGATATTAGTTTTGCGGATGTGCAGGAGGTTGCATAGGATTGGCTCCTACATGGCTTATTAGGCACCTTTCAAGAGTCTGTAGAAAACAGAAAAGGAACAGCAGACTTTAAGGCAGTATGGGTAGCTTAAAGAATGCATACCCTTGATTGCCTTAGTGAGGAAATGCTGCAGTCTTTCAAGCTGGGTAATATATATACACACAACTGCATACCAAAAGGACCATTTTACCAGAAACATAGTTGGTTCAATCAGCTCCCTGGGACAGTACTATGAACCAGAGTGCCCACCCCTTAGCTCTTCAAGTGAAGAGCAAAAAAAAAAAAAAAATTTATGCCTCCCCAGCTCTTCCATTGTAGAATGAAAAAACTGATATTCCTTCTATGGGCACACCAACCAGTTGGTCAAGATGCATGACATGCCCCCCCCCCCCTCCCCACTTATTCAATTCCCATTTCTGTACCCTCTCCCCAGCCCTTGTTCAACATGTTTTATTAAAAAAAATTACCTTTTTCTTTTAACTGTAGCAAATTGTTAGCTATAAATATAGCAAACAGTTGTTACAGTTTATGTTTTAGTTCAGAAGAATTTTTTTTGCTACTTTTAAACTGTAGCAAATCTCTTGCTACAATGTAGGTTCATAGGTAGATACTAGGCTATCTGCCCTAGGGCATTTATAAGCCTAGCCAGAGTGTATTTGGCTTCCGCCTCCCTATTAGATTAGCCTACTGTGCCTCTGTAAAGTAAGTCACAGAAGGTACCCATTTAAGATTAGTTTACTGTGCCTCTGTCTAGCAGGGACACAGAAGAGATCCCAGGGGTGAATTTGCGATTTCCCATCCACGCGTCCAGATTTCGCTTGAAGAGGGTCAGCGAGGGGCTATGTCTAACATGAATTGGGATTCTATTCCAGAGTGAGGGGAGCCTCTGGGAAATGAATCTGTCCCTCCAGCATGTCCTATTTATTTTTGTGCTGAGGTTTAGGTCCCTGGAGCGTGTAGCTCTAAGGGACTTGGATTTTTGAGGTGGAGCATGTCCATTAATTCTGGGTTTGACATGGCTTTGTACGTCAGGCATAGATCGCCTCTGAGTAGGCGGTAAGCAACTGAGTAGAGCTGGAGTTTCTTTAGTTGAGCTTCATAGGACATCTCTTTGTAGCCCATGATCCTCTTGGTGAGGTACTTTTGGGGTCTCTCCAGTTGCTGCAGGTGTCGGGTAAGGTACATCCCAAAAGGGGCATTGTATTCAATTATGGGCCTGATGAGTGACGAGTAGAGGGGCACAATGACCTCTCTTGATCTAGATGCAAACCCTTTCGTGATAAGGTGGGCTATATAGAAGGTCTTTCTAACCACTTTGGCAACGTGATTATCAAAGGAGAGATTACTATCTATGTTGGTCCCCAAATCTCTAATTACTTCTTCCGTACTTAATGGATTACCACCTATGTGGTAATTTGTGGGCACCTTGTTTTTCCCAAAGGGGATGACTGCACTTTTTAGCATTTAGCTTGAGGCCGTGGCTCTGGCACCAAGCATCTGTCTCTGTGAGACCCTTTTGGAGGATGCTTGTGTCAGCTGGAGATTCGATTATGGCCCCCAGTTTGCAGTCATCTGCGAACTTTGTCAGCCATAATCCCCCGTGTTAGCCTGAACTTCAGAGAAGTATATACCGAACAAGAGAGGTACCAGAACTGAGCCCTGTGGGACGCCACTTGTAACTGGTTTGGATTTGGACATGGCACCTGCGATTCTGACCATGTGGGTTCTATCTCTGAGCCAGTTTGCAACCCATCTTGTGATATAGGGGTTGAGGTTGATATTTAAGCTGGTAAGCTTATTTATGATGCCCGAATGGGGTATTGTGTCGAAGGCTTTTGCGAGGTCCAGGTAGGCTGTGTGGACTACCTTGCCCTCATCTATGGCTTTGGTAACTGTTTCAAAGAAATCAACTAGGTTTAAGAGGCAAGATTTGCCCTTAACAAAGCCAAATTAGGTAGGGTCCAGTGTCTGGTGGCTCCCAATGTCTTTTTTATGAGTTCCATAATATTACACTCCATAGCTTTACAGACCAGACTAGTCAGGCTTATGGGGCGATAGTTTCCAGGGTCCGTTGTGGCACCACCTTTGTGGAGTGGGACCACTGTAGCTGTACGCCATTCTTTGGGTACATATCCTGTAGTAAGGCTAAGTTTGAACAGTGACTTAATGTGACGGTTCAGTTCTTCTTGGAGCTCATGTAAGACACAGCCTGGGACACCGTCCGGTCCCGTAGATGCTGTGTTTTTTGCTTTGGAGAGGGCAGCATTCACCTATGCATCTGTGATGTCAGGGAGATTACATTCAGTTGGGATAGGCATTTGCTCCTTTGGGGGGGAAGGGGGGGAGAAGTTTGCGCTGAATCTGTCTGCCAGGATGTTGGCTATGTCTGTAGGTTCGGTTTATTTTGTACCGTTATGCAACAATTCAGAGCATATCTGGGAGTTTCCGCCCATGTTCCTGACATAACTAAAGAAGGCCTTGTGATTATCTTTAGTGTCTAGGGCAATTTTTCTTTTGAAACTGGCCTTTGATGATTTTATGAGGGATCGAATTTCTTGCTAATACTGATCAGAGATGCCTTCCCTTTTTGGGATTTTGCTCTGTCATGTAGTAGCTTCCTCCTTCTGTTGTATAGCTTATTTATGGCCGGGGTCCACCAGACCAGTCTCCTGTTTTTGGAGGAGTGAGTCTTGGTTTAATTTGGGATAGCACAACCCATGCATTCCTGCAGGTGCTCACAGAATGCATTTGTAAAGGATTCTGCGGATTGGGCTGTATTATCCTCTGGCCCAGGGGCTTTGAAGGATTCCACCTCAGTCTTGAGAAGTGCAAAGTTGGCTTTTGAGAAATACTTTACAGTGATTTCCTTGGCTGGGGGTGGGGATGGGATATGGATGTTCAGGGGAAATTTGTTTATGGTCTGATCTTACCAATGAGGGGTTTACCTCTGGTGTGGAACATAGAGTCCCCATGTTGGTGATGACCAGGTCCAATATGTTGTTCCTTCTTGGAGTGGTGACCAGTTGTTCCATTGCGTTAGAGTTTATAAATTCAAGGAACCGTTGGGCGAGGGTGTTTGGGCTTGAGTAGTTTTCCCAGTCAATGTTTGGGTAGTTGAAGTCACCCAATAACATAGTGTTTGGAGAGACCTTCATATTTTCCAATGTTCTCAGGAATGCCAAGTGGGGTTCCTCTAATAGGGAGGGTGTTCTGTAGCAGGCTACAAACTGAAAGGCAGTTTTGCCCACTGTTAGTTGCACATGGATGGTTTCTGATGCTTCGTGCAGTGCCACTAACCTGGAGGTGTAGGTATCTTTGATGAATATAGATACTCCCCCTCCTTTTGTGCTTCGGTCAGAGTTTTGGGGCCGAATTGCATGGTATGAGTTATAACCTGGTAGTGCTGGGGTGCTCTCAAGAGCCTTGAACCAGGTTTCTGTTACTGCACAGACATCGATTTTCTGCATACTGAGGAGAGCCTCGAGTGCGTGCATCTTGAGGTTTAGACTTCTGGCATTGAGTAGCATTACCTTTAGTTTTTTATCCTTGGGTTGTCTATGGAGGTGGGTTTGACCTTTGAGCCTTGCCTAAAAAAGGCACTATGGGGGTGGGAAGAGCCTTGGCCAGTATACGAAAGCCTAAGGGTGACAGGTGCAAGCCGTCCCTAGCGAAGCAACGTAGCTTGTCGAGCATGTCATCCCAGGCTGACAGACACTGGATCCCCTTTGAATGACACCAATACTTTAGCCAATTGTTGAAACTGCTCATTTTGTCTTTATACTGTGGCATCATTCTTGGTGAGGGCAAGATGCTACTCAAGGTCAGGGTCATACCAGCCTGAGCTACATGGTCAGAGAGCTCCTCTATGTCTCTTTTCATGTAGTCCAGGGAGGTACGTCTCAGGTCATTCACATCAGCATGGACAATGATGGAGTCATACTTGTACTTGCTTTGGAGTGACCTGAGTGCTTGCATTATGTGGCGGATCCTGGCACCCGACAGACAGCTTACAGTGACCTTCTCCTTGTTCAGTCTGGTGAGCGGGACGTCAGTGTGCCGGACAATAGAGTCCCCTATAACAAGTGTATCTGGTGTGTTGTTTGGCCTTAAGGGCTGTGACTGTGAGGCACACTGAGATATGTGATTTGTGGGTATTGTTGAGGGGTGGCTGTTGCTTGGATATCTGCTTAGGAGGTCTTTGCTGTTTAGGCAGATTTTTATTTAGAGCCTCCGAGTATGTTTTTGTGTGTTTATGTGTTGGGTATGCAGATGCAATAGGTCTGTGTGAGACTGGATTTGTGGTGTGGGTGGTTACCTTTTCCTCCTGACTGACTGTGCCAGTCTTGGGTTGAGAGAGCTCTGCCTCCAGTTTGGCTGTGTAACTGCATCTCTCACATGTATTAGAGTTTGTTGGAAGGAGAAGAGGGTTGTCTGTGTACATAAGGTAATTGTAACATTGCCTCAAAATTCCCAGATTCACCAGCTGGACTGGAGAGTAACCTTGAAACTGACCCTTGAACATACCAGATTAGTATAGGGAACTGGTTTTTTACTGATCAGATTAGGGAAGGGAACTGATTTTTCACTTGATGAGGAAGGACCAATCGGGAGCCTAATACTTATGAGAAGTCAAGGAGGGTCTAGTGCTTTAGTTAGTTAGTGTTTCCTTATAAGAGCTGAGCAAGTGCAGGGCTTTAGAAAAAGAATAGAGTGATTACTTTGAGAGTTTGAACAGTTCTAAGGGAAAAAAGTGAAGAGCGGACTTTGTGGAGCCTGGAATAGTTTAAACCTGTTTAGGCAGCGCTGCCCGACGCTGCTCAGTGTGCAAAACCATGCAAGAAGAGAGTTGTAGGGTTTTAAGAGAGAGAGAGAGATCAAGGAGTTTTGAATTGACCCAAAATGGCCAATAAAACTACAGCTTCTAGGTAGTAACCACTCCTCCAGGGACAGGCAGGCTGTTCAGTGTTAACCACTCCCACTGGTGAACACAGAGACTTCCCTTTAGCCCAAGCAAGCAGTGGCCTTCTAGAAACTTCCAAACAGTTCAGAACAGCAAATCTGTAACTGAACTTTCTTAACTTTCAGAAAGTGGGAAAAAGCAAGATTTTTTTTTTCTTTTTGTTGTAGTTTAAAGGTAGCAGAGATACACAAGCAGCAAAATAATCACAACAGTGCAATAAATGACCCCACACTTGAGTGCTAGGCCAAAATCAGGTAAAATGCAGTTTTTAGAGAAAAAACTATTTTAAATTAAGTGCAACACAGGAAATGCAGTAAACAGGCTCTAGATGTGTTCCAAGTACTGTTACTGTTACAGATATAAACTTTAGCAAGCTGGAAAATGCCAAAAAGTAGGCAGCAAAGCAGTAAAACTTAACAAAAATCAGAAGAAAATACTTAAAATCACAAAAGTGGCTCCTTTTCTTCTCTCAGCGTTTTCTCCCCTTGGTAGGTGCTTCAGCTACAACTAGCAAGTCCAAAAAGATGCCAAAACCATGAGGCAGCCGGGTTTTAAGAGAGACAGATCAAGGAGTTTAGAATTGACCCAAAATGGCCAATAAAACTACAGCTTCTAGGTAGTATGTAGCAAGCAGTTAATACTTGCAGTGCTCAAGGTTGACCGAAAATGCAATACCGGCTTTTAAAAGCCGGTATTGCATTATAGAGGGATTAGCTGATCGCTGCCCCAACACTTTGTGCCAGGGGCAGTTGTCCCTCTTGCCCCACCCTAGCTATGCTATTGCTTTTTACTCTATTTTAGGCCTGGTGAGAGAGAGGTAGAGAGGGATAATAGCTCCCTTTGATCTGGATGAAACACAGCTACTTGGTGATTAGTCTGTGATCAAAGGATAGTTTGTCTGTGAATGTACCCAGATCTTAGCAGGTGTAGAAGTACCCAGTTTTGTCAAAGGACACAAATCTTAGGCCATAGTTCAGGCCCAAACTATTGATGTGTATTAGTCCAGGCCCAACTTTTTGATGTGTGCTAGTCCCTCCTGAAGTATCTGGAAGTCAGATGGGGAGTTAATGACCACTCCACCTTGGTCAGACACAGATTCTTGATCACTGCCTTGACAACCGAATAAATATCAGAGAAGAATGGTCCTAGGACCAATCCATGGGGGAGACTGTTGGTAACCACTCTGTTCAAAAAGAGAGTTTCTCCCACTTTAATTCAGTGCTGTCATTAAGCCAGTTTATTCAGTGGACTACATAGGGGTTTGCAAGTAGCTTGATTAGCTTATTAATACTAGAATGTGGAATGGTATCAAAGGCCTTTGCTACGTCCAGGTAGGCAGTGTAAACAGATCTGCATGAATACAATGCATCAGTGATTTGTATAAAGAAGCCCACCAAGTTCAGAAGGTAGAATCTGCCTTTATCAAACCCAAACTGGCTTTGGGTCAAGGGTTAGACTGCCTATATCCTTATTAATAATAAATTCCATTGCTTTGCAGATGAGGCTGATGAGGGTTGTAGATCTGTGTTTTCCCATATCTGTAAGGGGTTCTCCTTTGTGGAGTGGGATGACTACCAGAGTTCTCCATTTTCCTAGCATGAATCTAGTAGGGAGGCTGAGATTGAATAGGCTTAGTTGTAACTCTACCAGATGATGTCTATTATTGACAAGAAGGCAGCCTGGCACATTATCAGGACTGACGGACCAAGTGTTTTTTGTCTTAAAGAGAACATTCAGAACTTCCACACCACCTTGTCTGATCACTTCTTTGGATGTGCCAATAAAATGAGGAATGTTAGGGGGGATATGGGAGTCAAGTCAGAGCTGAACTGGTACACAAACATGTTGGCTATGTTCTCTGGGGATGACTGAGTGTTAGCTTTCTTCAGATATGTCAGAAAGCATTTGCAGATTGTCCTTGGCAGAACTGACAATTTTCACTTTATATTTTTGGAGGATTTGTTTCTGATGATTTTGTTCTTTTTTTAGTTCATCTTTAGGTAATGGGATATTAAGTTAGCTTTTACAGGCTGAGCTTCTTCCTTCTCGTTGTATAGTTTTATACTAGGACTTCTCCATAGGAGTTTATTCCTGAATTTGTCTTTGTATTTGTTTTATGGGGACAGATTCCCTGATGCATGCTTTCAGGTGGACATATAAATTATCTGCAAATGTGGAAATGCACACGAAGGGGGTCATTAAAGTGAGAAGGGTGCTTACATTTCATCAGGGCATCAGCTATTCAGATTAAGCTTGCGTTGGAGTAGTCTCAAAAGATGGAAGAATTTTGTGCTAAGTCAGGTTTTACCCTCATAGTGACTGTTAATGAATGGTGACCTGATCTGGCCAGTGAAGCGGTAACTGTAAGTGATGAACATGGGGTAGCTATACTGATTACAACCAGGTGCAATATTTCTGAACCCACTTTATAGGACTTGAAGTATTTACTCTAGGGAACTGGCATTAATGAAGTCCAGGAAACTTTTGTGTGTATTTATTTTAGGTGGTACAGTTTTCCCTGATGCCTCTCACAGATGCAACTCAAATGTTTAGCTTTAAGTCTTCCAGTTGCCCTGTATCTTCACAGTAATTGGTGGTTGGACTAATGACAAATTGGACAAAGTATTGAAGATAAATCTCCCCCAAATTAAGGTTTGAACTATATGTACATATCTTGCAGAAAAAATGTATTGTTTTGCAGGCAACAGGCTTTGTGTATGCAATCACATGACTGACTAGGAAAAAATGATAGGTAAGGAAAACTTTTTGGAAAGGAAAGTTTTAAAAATCTGATGCATGGCATATGGAGCCAGAAAAATAAGCATGGCAATGCCAAAGTCTTTGACTGAAGAGATGAAGAAAATAAAAGTCAAACTGTGAAAATTAAGCTTTCACATCTCATTTTGCTAAGGAATTATTCCTCAGATGACTTCAGATGTGTCTTCTGCAGGAACAAATTAAGTTGCAAACGCTGATACTTACATTTGATTTGGTTCTACCAGATGGAAAGGAAAGTGCAAATGAAACAGTGGGCTCAAAATCGAACTTTTGTCAAAAGCACCAACTTGAGAAATTTCACAACTGGACATGAAGCCTATGAGTCTGACTAAAGTAATGTCTCCAAACTAATTCCTGGTGTAACAGTTGTTTAAGACCCATGGTTTATGCAGTAACCACAGTATAATGGTTTGTCTGTAAGTATGCCTCTCAGTCATGTGAGAGCTAGAGTAACACAGACTAATAGTCTGTGAACCTGAAAAAGACTTGGAAGATTCACTGAGCAGCACAGAGTTTCTGTACGTGCTTGTGACCAGAAACATCTGACATACCTGTAGAAGCTACAGCTGCAGAATTTCTGCTTATTCCTTTACGCAAAAAGATGGATTTTTTTGCATTCCTAAGTGTTGTGGATAAGAAGTATCCCTGACTACCTCAAACTGCTTGATAGTAGAGTAACCTTTTTGTTTACAAAGAGCAGGCATGCCACCTTTGTTCACTGAAGCTCTAATAGTCTATCCAGCACTTCCTAGATAGCATACAAAGACTTAGGAATGTTCTATCTGACGTATTATTGCTTATTGATCTCTGTACTTGTGAACCATGTATAAAGTCTAAATGTTCACCGTTCTCCTTTAGTAAAAAATACATTTCAACATGCAGTTTTAGTGGCGTGTGACCTTGTGTATTTCTGCATTATGTCACAAAATGGTATTGTGTATAGACAGAAAGTTCAGTGATTGTACTTAATACATTCTGGACCCATTATAACATTCTAATTATACCATGACCCCCCCGAAATGTGCACGCTGATTGGCCAGCGTGCCCGTTGTAAATCGAGTTATACTAATGGAAAAAGGTCCGGTCCCCCGGACTTTTTTCCCTTAGTATAACTCGTTTTTTAAAAACACTGTCTCGCTATGTTAAATGGGTTTAACATAGCGAGACAGCTTTAAAATAAGCAACGGAGATCTCCGTTGCTTATTTTAAAGCTGTCTCGCTATGTTAAACCCATTTAACATAGCGAGATGTTAAAGCAACGGAGAAAGCAAGATCTCTGTTGCTTTTTCTAGTCTCTCGCTATGTTAAATGAGTTTAACATAGCGAGACAGTTTTAAAATAAGCAACGGAGATGTCCGTTGCTTATTTTAAAACTGTCTCGCTATGTTAAACTCATTTAACATAGCGAGACACTAAAAAAAAGCAACGGAGATCTTGATTTCTCCGTTGCTTTTGCCCACAGCTCTGATGTACTGCGCAGGCGCGCAGTACATCAGAACTGCCGCGGATGCCAGACATCTGCGAAAGGGCAGTAAACAGGCATTATACTATGCCATTATTTAAGAAAAGTAATAGTTTCTTTTCTTAAATAATGTCATGGTGTAATAGCAATAACCCACTTCTGGGTGTGGGTAATGCTAAATTTACCCACGGTTGGCTTTGTTTGGTCCCTCGGGCCGCCTCGGGACCAAACCACGCCAACCGTGGGTAAATTTAGCATTACCCACACCCAGGCGTGGGTTATTGCTATATTCTTTTGCTGTTTAGTGAAGCTGTTCTGTGTGCTTATCTGTTCATATTGTTGCTCCAGCCTGTCAAGCTTATTTTAGACTATCAGTTGATAAAGTTTATATTAGACACGGTGGTATTGCAAAATAAATGGTTTGACAGTCTGACAGCAAAATAAGGTGAGCCTGGAGTGTTTTGACAGGAAGGAATCTTTTTTGACTGAAATTCTGCCTGTTTTGAGTTTATACATGCAGAGAACTGCTGCAGAGCATAAAGATGAATATGTTTTTTGTCAGCAGTTGCCTACAAATGTTTTCTTATAAGGAGGATAACTCCTCTTGTGATGAGGAAGAGTATACATGCATGATGTTGTTGTTACTTGTACTTATGCCAGTATAATCTTGAGATACAGGCAGACGTCTAAAGTTTATTTACTGCTATTGTGTCCACAGTGTGATACTGGAAATTTTGGGGAACAAAACTATCTATCCATCCTGATTCCTGTGAGGTAAATTGGTGTTACCCACAGTTTAATTGAAATTAATTGTCTACTGAATTTAAATACATATTTTAAACTTTGAGGAGAGCTGGTATGAACCTTTAAAAGGAGTGAAGTAGCTGGGATCATACTTTTTGGTTGGCAATCTCACTGATTTTGTGAAACAATCTGCATGCTGGGTGTTGACATCTCTAAGACTGAGCCACTTGCTATGTATATTGTTACAAGATGTAAATGTATGCTGGACAAGAAGACTTACATTTTGCAAGATGAGTGGCTCCTTTTGGATAGTTTGAACTCCGTGCCTTGTGGTGCTGATATTTTTTTTATTACAATGGATGTAGTTCATTTATTTATGGTCATTCCTCACATTGATGGTCGACAGAGTTTTGGACACTTGTCCACTTCTGACACTTTTTCTCATACTGACATCATGGTGTTGAATTATGTTTTTCAATACAGTGTTGTCAGATAACTACATATTTTTTGAAGGTGAATATTTTGACAAAAAGGCTGGTGTGGGTATGAGGGCAGACTGTGCCCCACTTTACGCCAAAATGGTTTGGCTGTTTGGGAAGATAAATTTATGTTTACATTTTAGTATTATGCTAAAGTGCAAATATATTTTTGATTTTTGGATGACATTCTCTTCTTTTGGAAGGGTAGTTTAGACAAATTTTGTGTTTTACTTAGAAAATACTATACATTATTTGAGGTTTATATACCAAATTGGACATGAAAGTATTACTATTTATATATTTCTTTAAGTAAAAAATCACAATTTAAGATGCTTTCATCTATGATGCATCATAGACTTATTTTAACTCTTGCTTTTACATTTTGAGGGTTGCCATTCTATGCACCTGAAATTTAATATTGTAAAGGGTCAGATGGTGCGAATTTCAGGACTTAATAACGATGACTGTTGTTTTATGCTTGAGTTGGACAACTTGATTTCTATGTTTTCCAGTAGGGGTTACCCACAACAACTGTTATACAGTGTGAGGGATGAGGTTTTAGGAGGCAGAAAAAAATCAATCATTTGTTCCCCTTCTGAATGCTAATCAGAATTTTAGTGTCATTACAAAGTTAAGACCCCCCCCCACCAGATGGGAGGATCTTTCATTGTTTTTTCTCTTTAGTACTGACAGTTTTAAATATGCCTTCGTTGAAGGTTGAATGTCGAGCTGGCACCTCGGTGTTCGTGAAAATCTACTGCCAATCATTAGCGGACTGGAGTTCTGTGGCGACCCCTAACCGGGAAAAGCCGAAAAGACAAACAAACTGACTGTTTTAAATATATGAAGATGGTAAAGAAGGCTTTGAATATTTCCTTTGATCATGGTATTAAGATTAAGTTGGGCAATACATCCAATATAGTTTATAGTAATTGCAGAAATAATGAAGGAATTCTTAAAGTGAACTCTAATTATAATTCTACATGCATGAACAGGAAAATGATGAGAAGATGCAGAAGATGATGATTTTTGAAAATTTATAAATTACGGGTCATATGTTAGTGTCAGAAGTTTTAAAAGAAGCATTCCATGCCAGGTCATTATGATTGTGACAGAATAGCAGTTGTTTATGTAGTGATACATATGATGTCTGGTGTTTTACATTGGAAAAACTATAAGGACATTGAGGGGCAGAATTAGCAGACATTTATATGCTATCAAAAAGGAAAATAAAATGAATGCTTTAAGCAGACACTTGGGAGGGTTCAAGTCTTTTTAAAGGTTTATTACTTTTTTTTATTGATGAAGCTCTGTATAGCGAAGGAGAAGCTGACATGGAGACATTATTAGAGTATAAAGAATGTGTTGCAGTTAAATGTAACTGTCCCACATTGTATCTCTGACATTGCATTTTTGATTAGTGTGCTAAAACGTAGAGCACAGGTGTTAGAATTGGATTTAGCAAGCTTAAAGAATGTTTGATATACTTCTCACATTTTTAACAGTCACAATATACACTGTCACTATGTACTAATATTTGTAAAAGTTTTACTATAATTTTACTCATTTTGATATATAATTTTAACATACTTTCTGTTTCTTGTTCTAGTCCTTTAAGACTGAACAATCAATTTAAGTTGTGAAGAGATGTGATTAGGTAACTTTTACTATAAATACACTATGGCATCATGATTGCGTTTTTTATACTCTAATGAAGAACTGAGGGAATGAAAGCATTAAGTATTTTACAACAGAAGTTTTGTTTGTGCAACTTCCTACTTTGTTTAGTTACAGCTATTCCCTTCAAGTCCACTGATTCATCCTTTTTTCCATCTGTTTTATGCAAACTTTAATACTTCTCCATTCATAGGATTTTCATGGCAATTGGGTCACATGACTATACTAAAGGCATACCCTCTTTCTCTAGGAGGGATTGGCCAATTAATCCCAGGGTGACTTTTTGTAGGTGACCATTCAGTCACATGATGATGGTATATCACATTGCTTAATCTGCTGTGGCAGTCTGTTTGAGAAGTGGGGTGGGCAATGTGTAATGAATCTCTCTCTCCACACTGCATTTATCTATCTACCTACTGGTGAAGATTTAGGCCACTCATTCTGGTATTTGTGGAACAATTAAACTTGTGGAAATGTGAGTGATTCAGCACATCTGGGTCCCTAATTGCACAGAAGGCAGGATGTCTACAGTAAAGATAAATCTAGTAAGTTGCATTCTGAAGGGGGCATCCTGTACTCAATAACTGGCATAAGCAATGCTGAACATAAGGAAGCAATGACTTTTTAAGATCTTTATGATATTTCCATGGCAACTAGTTGCATCAAGTATAAGGATTTTCTGACTGCTGTTGTAATATGATGATTGAAAGACAGTGAATTATCAACCTAAGATGCAGAGTCCCAAACAACATCTTTGTTTTGAAGTGGGTTATTGTCTATGCTGTTTGCTGAGGGGACGGGCTGTCAACCAGATAAGGCAATATTGCACTTTTATACATTTAATTTGAGACCATTTTCATACAACAGTTGTTTGCGTGTAAGCTCTTGCTGAAGGATTAGGGTTTCAGAGGGGGATTTGACAGTAACTCTGTAGTTGTCCACAAAAGTAGTTAGCCAAAGGTCTTTCCCGTCTGGAGACCAGAAAATAAATACTGAAAAGAAGAGGCCCTAACACAGAGCCCTGGTGAACACTGATTACCTTCCTGTTCTCTGATAAACCAATGAGTATGGCAGCTGCCTTATGTCTTTCAGCCAGTTTGCTATTCATTTTACCACATAGGGATCTATTTTTAAACTGTTAAACTTACCATGCCAACATGGGGTTTAGTGTCAAACACCTTGATCAGGTCAGGACATGCAGCGTGAACAGCATGACTACTGTTGGCAGTTTGTATACCCCTCTCAACGAAGTTAACCCATTTCAATGGGCCAGATCTTCCTATGGCAAAGCCAAACTGCTGTCAGTCAAGTGTAAACATATTTTTAATATTATAGTTTATAAATACAGTTGTAATACATTCCATGGC
Organism: Protopterus annectens; assembly: GCF_019279795.1. NCBI lineage: Eukaryota > Metazoa > Chordata > Ceratodontiformes > Protopteridae > Protopterus > Protopterus annectens. The sequence continues at coordinate 325,264,056 of NC_056739.1, read as the reverse complement.
TTGAAAGATGAAACTCATCAAGCTGATGGGTCTGTAATTCCGTGGGCCAGTGGTATGGACTCTCTTGTGGAGTAGTGCCACCACTGCGGTGTGTCAAACCTCAGGGACAAAACCCATAGCTGAACTTGGATTCAACAGTTTGAAGAGTGGCTGCGCCAGGGAATGATTAACCTACCTGCTATATTGTCAGGCTCTGTGGGAAGCATTTTTGGTCCTAGAAAGCACCCTCAGTATATGTTCATTTGTGATAACAGGAAGTTTAATTTGGGTATATGGACTTTGGAAAGAAGTCTTTGGGGTAAAATAACCAGAAATTTGTTTGTTAGTATATTGATCACGCCTATTGGGCCTGAGTAAATGATGCTATTTTGAATAAAAGTTCAGTATCCTAATGCAGCTGAAGAAGGATTTATAATTGTACTTGGCTTCAGATGCTAACCTGCCATCATGGGCTGTTTTAGTAGACCTTGTATCATACCTCTCAACCTCTTAGAGCAAGAAATCTGGACAAAACCACAAATAATGTGGGGACAAAGGACCAAAAATAGGGACACTTTTTAAATATTGCTCTTACAAGCATAGAAGTTTGATAGAATAACATATTTTGCATTAGCATGAATTTTGTGAAGGATATGAAGTCTGAAAATCAAATGTCCGCTATTATTTTCTGACTTTAGTCCTCAATGATTTGCCAGTGATTTGCCCCAAAACTACAATTGTATGAGAAATGGACCAAAAATATAAGTAGAAAATCTGGACATTCGATGACGATCTGGACCATTATGACAGCTATGTGCAGTATGTTTAAAGTTATAATATCTCTGATACTCTTCTTGATGTGAGACTGTTTGGATATACTATATTTGAAGGATTTTTTTTATTTTTGTAAAATTGATGATAGAGACCACAAAGGAAGTTTATTTTTGAATTTCCATTATAGTTTGTTCTGTTTGGGACTACACTTATTTAAATGGGAGAACTCCTTGAGGATGCCTGCCATGTCATCGTTGGAGCTGTGCTGTCATGAGTGAATTTTGAAACTTCATAATAGAATTTGATGAGGTTAGTATGTTTGAAATCCTTGAATTCAGAGATACTAGGTGCAGTAGCCCTGAAGATTTTGAAGATGAAAATAGCTTACTTAACTTAACTGGGAAAGGACATACAATGGGAAGAGTGCATGAAAACACAGTATTCTCAATCTGTTCCTTACAAATATAATGTTCTCTAGTGCTTTTTTTTTAATTCTCTGATCCAGGGAGTTTTTGTTTATTAAATAAAAGCAGCTCTGTGCATTCATTACATTGGAGGTATAGGGGCACCAGTTTATTCAAGGATCGTTGAATTTTCCCAGTATAATTGAGTTCTTGTTTATAGGGAGTTAGTACATTTTCAAATCTTATATAATTATCACAGGGGACATGAAGGGTGTTGAGTAACAGCCTATAAGCTGATAGCTTTTCTTGTTTAAGGTGATATGGAATTCTGACTTCCATTTATGGGTCCCTGGGAACCTTCCTGCAGGTGATATGCTCCATAACAAATATGAAGATGCCACTGTGTTTCCTGTTAGGCCTGAATTCATGGAAAGCACAAACCCAGGTAAGCAGGGAGTGATTTGTTTACATTTAAACCATGTGTATCTAATTACACAGATATGGTTGCATTCCAACTGCATGAGAGTTTCAAGATTGGGCAATTTGTTGTTGAGACTTCTGGCATTGTGCAGAGCCACTTCACTGTGATCCAGTTTAGGGTTTGAAATGTTTATTACATTGGAATGTCCTTTACCTAGCACACCTAAAAAGGCAGTGTGAATGAAGCAAAGGCTTTAGCCAGTTTGTGGAAGCCTTGGAATGAGGTGTGCAGGCCATCTTTTGCAAGGCAAGTTAAATTACTGAACACTGTAATTCATGTTGGCACAAACAGGATCCTTATGGAATGACACTGATGATTTTGCCAATTGTTGATGGCAATAATCTTTTCTTTGTACTCAAGTATCATTTTAGGAGAAAGAAGGAGGGATTCTATTCAGGGCCAGTGTCTTGCCTGCATTTCTCAGCTGCATGGAGACCTATGGTTTTTCATACCATCTACTAATGCATTGCAAGGCCTTGCCATCATTTCTGTGGAAACATGTTTTCTGAAAATATGTATATACTTTCTTCTCATTTATGTATACTTCCTTCTCCACTTAATTTCCCTTCACTTGAGATCTGCCTTCCTATTAACTAATTTACAATGTTGTTTACAAATGGTTTATCTTTTGTCTTAATTTCTAAATGCCAAATACTTTTGAATCTTTTCTTTATATTCTAGCCTCACAGTTTTCTTTAATACTTTAGTATTTTATCTTGCATACTTTCCACAGCCTAATCTCCCCTTTTTTGAATATCCACCAGAAGTGAATATTGCATACCAGGTAGCTGTTTAGCAGTGGCTTGTACAATAATTGGAAGATTTCAGAGTCTCTTGAGTCCAACCTTCTATCTACACACCAAAAGATCTTGGTTGGCTTTAACCAATATGCTTTCATATTGTTGTCCATGATTCATTATAAGGATGATTATATTGTTCAGATCATTTTGCTACTTTGTTCTCCCCCAGGGCTACTCCTATTGCCATGAATATCTTCCCTGGATTAGCCTTATTAATTGCATAACATTTGTTTCCTACAAAATCCCTGCTGTTACTTAGGTAGCCATTCCAGAAACCACAGGCAGGAGAGAGTCCCTCCTGTGCATTCACCCCTAACAAACTTACTAGTATCACTGATAAGACTGATCTTGCTCCTCACTGACAGCACAACTTCTTTTCCACACTGGTGCCCCAACAGTTGTTTCCATCTCATGTCATCTTACCACACCATCTTACATACCCTCCATAATTTATCCCCAGTACCATTTAGCAAATGGTAGACCACAATCAACCTTTTGGACATTAGTTGATAGGGCTATCCCTTTTGATAGGGAAAACATATAAATAGTCTGTGCAAGGATATTTCAGGACATCTCTGAGTTTTGTATGCAAAACACATGGGCTAAGAACTACCATAGGAATGTAAAGCTAGGCTTCTTATGATCCTCACAGATCAATAGCTTAGTAATGACCTATGACCCTATACTTGCCTACTTTTTCTAACCAAATTAAACATGCAGTGTCACTGATAATATTCAATGCATGTCGACTACTGTATACACTTAACCTTAAGAGATTTGCTCAGAGGTGGATCGTATTCAAGTGGAGACTAGGCTAATAAACTGTGGCCAACAAATTGAAGGTCCATACCAATTTATAATCATAACTTTTTGCCAATATTGCCAGATGGAAATTTAGTGCTTCTGATATGAAAAAGAGATCCCCACAATTCACCTAACTGTGAACTTGTCAATCCTTAAGGAATAAAATCTCCACCTTAAAGTCCCACTGCATTGCAAAAAAGGAATGTCACAATTTTTACTCCTGCACTTCCCATGTAGAGCACTATACCCCCTTACTTACATACTAATTACACCTTTCACAACTATTGGGAAAAGAAAAACACTCTGCAAGGGTAAATATACGTGCCATACAAGCTGTGATCCTGCAGTCTAATGCAAATAAAACGAAACATGATATGGGAAAGTTACACTCTGGGAATGAGTTTGGGGAGATGGTGGCTGACCAGTTAGAGAAGCTGAAGGTAACCATATTCCACTCCAAGAAGGGAGGGCACATATCTTTCTGAGGAATGAGGCCTTGCCAGACCCTTATGAGTTTTATGTAGGAGCTTTCTGACGTGATAGGTGACATTGAAAGAGAGTGCTGCTGAGGTGGGCTGGCCTAATAGAATTACTTGCTCTTGTTTTATCACATATTTCCATGCTAGATTTTAAGGGGTGACACAGTGACACTGGTCAGCCTTCCTCCTCTACCAGGTTACATGATATTCAGCACTATACACCTTCTGACGCAGCTAGCATTCATGGATGTGCTGACTTTCTTTTATATATCTCCAAGAAATAAGTATCACTGAGCCAATCAATCCCTTCAACCTTGACTAATCCTTTTTTGCTCAACATTTGTTTGCAGATCTCATTTTGCTTGCTTCTGTCAGGGGCTGATATGGGTCACAGGGTTTTATTAGTACTGTACTACATTTTTTTCCATCCTGTTACATTTCAAGTACTAGTGGTTTTGAGTTAGGCTTGAAAACAACAAGCAATGACCTTTAGGATTTCTACTGTGAAGGTACAAGGCTTGGTGAGCTGCACTCTTAGGTCCTTTAGTCACACAAAGGATGAAAAGGATTACATTCTAAGCCCTAGCTATAATTATGGACAGTGTCTTCTACTTTTCTTATCCTTGTATTATTTCCACTTTCTCAAGTGGTCTGTATTCTGATATTCTGTCTTTTCTGTACATAGGGGTAACCCAATTATGCTTATGTTAGGTTTGCGTACTGACTCATTGCTTTTTGTCCCCTTACATGAGCTAGCATGGCCCATATTTCTGGTTTCTACCAGTGGAACACTAGCTTAGGCGCAGACCCTTTCCTTTTCTCAGAGCTATGTAGCTGTCTTTGAACACTAATACCATCCACCCTGCCTACCATTATAATTATTGTCTATCACTAATCCTACAATACCATTATCCCAGTCACCTCGTATGTACTGACTTTGCCTTACAGAGTTCATTCAGCAACAAAAATGCTGTTAATCTGTGTTTGGTGTCAATGGAGGTTGGGAAAGACCCAGACTTACTAAGAAAAGAAACAGAATTCACCCAGCTATGTAGGATGGTACCGTTGCATCAATTTATCCTGTAATTACCTGCTTAACCTAATTCAAGGTTTGCAGGGGAACCTCAACCTATCCTATCACTCATGGCAGAAGGACTAATCTGAGCATGGCACCGTATTGTCACATGATGCATATACTTACTCATTCTCACACAGCACAAACATCTGAGACATTTGAAAAAATATTAATTTACCTACAGCCCCTCTTTGGGTCACCCAGCAGAAACGCACATGGCCAAAGAAGGAGGAGACTGCAGATAAGGCATCCCTGCTTAGAACTAAACCAGAAGACTGAGCACTGAAATGCAGCAGTACTACCACTGCACCAATGTGTTGCCCATTCTGCTAACATTTAAGGATGAAATACCTGCAAATTTGTTCACTTAAGTCTCTCCTAGTATCATTTCCTGCCATACGTTATTCACTGGGCTGTTAATAGGTGTTGGTGACATCACCAAAAATGAATTTTGTATATCTAGAAGTCATGCACTGGAATTTCACAGGTCACTATAGCTGGGGTTCTCCACTGTGACTTAAGTGCTTTTGTGGCATTATCTTTTTAGTTTATGGCCTTTCACAGATTGTGGAGGCAAAGATAATAGCAGATAAGGAACTTTTTCTCTCCTCATCTCTGTCCTCACCTTCCTGATATTTCAAGAGTACTTTTCTATACCCATCCCGTGCCCCCTTGACCTTGCCATTTATCTTTGCCATCATTAGTACTGGGAATCTGTCCTATCCATTTACCTTTCTCATCTTCCTTTTTTCATTATAACACTACGCCACCTCTTCCTTGTATATATTTTTTAATTATGCAATTTTGCAATCTGCCTATGCCTTATGAAGGCTTGAGATATTCAAACTTTTTTTTTGCATTTACCAATTATTTTTGTTTTTTCTCCCCTTTTCGCATCTCTAATGTATGTTCTTCAGTTTTGCGAGTGTTGCTTTGCCTGACATTTGCCTGAGGTTCAACTAGCTGAAGCTTCA